>NC_043704.1:100178022-100210580 GCF_006229205.1 Suricata suricatta | reverse complement strand
ACAGACACTTCTCCAAAGAGGACATCCAGATGGCCTACAGGCACATGAAATGATGCTCAACATCACTCATCATCAGGGAAACACAAATCAAAACCACACTGAGATACCACCTCACGCCAGTCAGAGTGGCTAAAATGAACAAAGCAAGAGTCTATATAAGTATTTTTTAAAGTTTGAAATACTTTTACAATTATGGAAAAAATTACAAAGATAGTATAGAGTACCCTTATAACTCACATCCAGTTTCTTCCCTTTTTAACATATCACAATGCCATGTAACAATGAAAAATAATAAGACTGGCATTGGTACATTACTATTAACTAATTCTAGACTTTATTTGTATTTCTCCAGTTTTTCCATTAATGTCTCTTTCTATTCCAGATTCAAATCTAAGGTACTGTATTAAAGTTAGTTGTCATATCACCCCACAAATCCTTTGATTTGTGACATTTTCTGACTTTTCTAGTGTTCTGTGATTTTGACAGTCTTTAAAAGCACTAGCGACAGGGCATCTGAGTGCCTCAGTCAGTTAAGCGTCCGACTTCAGCTCAGGTCATGATCTCTGGTCTCTGAGTTCAAGCCCATGTTGGGTTCTGTGCTGACAGCTCAGAGCCCGGGGCCAGCTTTGGATTCCGTGTCTCCCTCTCTCTGCCTCTCCCGAGTTTGTGCATGCATGCTCTCTGTCTTTAATAAATAAACTTAATATAAAAACAAAAATACCAAAAAACACTGACCAATTATGTAGAATATATCCAGTGTGGCACATTGTCTGATTGATTTTGTTTTCAACCCACTGGAGTATGGATTTTTGGAAATACTGAACAGTATCTTTCCCATCACACATATCAGGTGATATATGGATATAACATTAGTAGGAATGTTAACCATTGTCATTTGATTAAGATAGTGTTTGCCGGATTCATCCACTGTAAAAATTAGTAGTTTACCTTTCTCTAATATCTTTGGAAATAAGTCATTATGTGTAGCCTATCCTCAAGCAGGACCTAGACAACCAGTTAATTTCTACCTCTTGAAAGATATATATATATATATATATATATATATATATATATATATATATCTTCAAGTTTGTGTATGTACACACATCACAAATATTAGGTAGTTCTTTTGTGGGGAACTTTTGCCTCTGCTCCACAATGTATTTGTTTGCTCATTTTTTAATATTAGTATTGGTTCATAAATATGTATTTTTTATTTTGGGTTATAATCCAAAACTACTCTATTTATTCATGGCTCAAATTGATTCAACTTTACTTACCAGTGACTCTTCCAGGATGGCTAATGTTTCCCTTTAATGTATCGTATTCTTTTTATTCTCTTTAATATATATTAAAATTTTATAATAGATTCAGATTTACAGAAGAGTTGTCATGGTTTGATTGGGGTTATGGGTTTGGGAGAGGCAGACCACAATGATAAACTGCCATTATCATCACATTATATCAAAGGTATGTCTTATGACTGTTGATCTTAACCTTGTTCACCTCACTGAGGTGTAGTGTTTGGTTAGGTTTCTGCACTGTAATGTTAGCTTTTCTTCCTTTCCATTCTGCAGTCCTGGAAGAGAGTCATTACAGTCAGATTATACTTGAAGGAATGGGGAGTTCTGTCCTACTTTCTAGAGGAGGAAATGTCTATCGAAATTATTTGAATTCCTTCTCAGTGGACACCTATCTGTTCCTTCCCAGTGAAGAGTAGAAGAAGTGGTGAGATATTGGTTAAAGAATAAAAACTTCCAGTTATAAGATAAATTCTGGATATATGTAGTATCTGGAGATATAATTTTCATATAGTATGGTGACTATCATTAATAATATAGTATTGTATACTTGAAATTTGTTAAGAGAACAGATCCTAAATGTTCTCACCACACACATACACACACAAAATGGTAGGTTTATGGATATGTTAAATACTTTTATTGCCACAGTCACTTCACAGAGTATACATGTATTGAATGGTTGCATTGTGCACTTTAAATATATACACTTTTTATTAATTGGTTATAGTCTAGTAAAGTTGGAAAAAATATTAACACTCTGTCTCTTATCCTCTCTTTCTCCGTGTAAGTCACATATTCTTGTATTTAGGTATAATCTTGTTTATAAAGGGATTTCAAAAGTGGTATAATCTTAAAATGTTATTTGTATTTCCTATCCACCTGTCATACCTCATTCCTCATTCCTTAAATAGAATCCTGGGCACATTCTGGTCACTTTTAATAATGAAAATTTAAATATGATTTAAAACTGTAATCTCAAGTTCAATTTAAATTTTATATCTTTACCACCCTCAAATGCAGCTTAAGCCATACCCCTGGTTTAATAGTGAGAGCAATTAGGGAGATAAAATGCAAAATCTGACTTTGTGACGTTGTCTAATCCTGTCCCCTTTAAAGCCAATCTCCTTTAGTGCTGGAGATAAGGAGTGGGAGGGAACATGGACATCTTAATGGAAACTGCCACTGACCATGGTAGAGAGATATCCCAGTCCCAGCTTAGATCAAATGTCCATCTGTTTCCATTTGTTGCTGGTAGTCTGTTCCCTGATTTGGGAGATGTGACCCCTGCAGAGGAGCCATGGACATTTATGAAGTCCTCATTTACAATCTGTGAGTACCTTCCATTGCAGTGAATCCTATACTCTTCTTCTTGTTTGTATGACTCTAGTCACATTTCTCACCACCATCATTTTTATAGTAGAATTAAGCTCCAGTCTCCATATTCATGGATATTCATAACATTGGGACATACTGAAAATAGTGTTTTAAGAATAGTTCTACCAAGGCTGCCTGGGTGGCTCTGCCGGTTGAGTGTCATGGTTCATGAGGTCAAGCCTGGCCTCAGGCTGTCTGCGGTCTGCTGTCAGTGCAGAGCCCACTTCTGATTCTTTGCCCCCCTCTCTTTTGTCCTTTTCTGCTTATGTTCTCTCTCTCAACATACATAAACATTAACAAAAAGAATAATTCTACCAAATTCCCTTTACTTGGAGACTCTAAAGTAAATCTTTACATGTAGTATCTCATAAAGCAACCAGATAGCTTTATTGCATGGTGATTCATTTGTTGTTGGCTTGACTGCTTTCCTTTTCTACTTCATGGAGGAAAAAAAGAATCTTGTCATTCTGGACACTTGAAACATTGTCTCTCTCCCCTGTCCCCTTTTTAGGAGTTTGAAGTTAAAGGATAGTCTGTGGCTATTGTGATAGCTCTAGGAACCTTACATAACTCCTATTTCACCTACTGCTCTAATTGTTGGTGGTTCTTTTTAGTATGTTGAGAACTTTGAATATCTTACATTACATATACTGAAACTCAACATCATGTTACTATCCTACTGTCTTATACATACCAGCATGAAGCTCTTTGTTATACAGGGCAAAACAAGTACCAGAACTTGTGACCAAAGAAGTCAGTTTAGTAAAAATTGAGCAGTGCTGTGCTTCATTCTTCATTAAATGTCAAGATTTCATTTAAGGCTACAACTAAAGAACCAATTCATTATCCTACATGAGGATAAAAGGATCAATGAGAAATTTTATGCTGTTCTCTTATAAAGTGAGAAAAGAAGTCACAGTAAGAGGCTTAAAAAGTAGACATGGGCACCTGGATGGCTGAGTCAGTTAAGTATCTGATTCTTGATCTCAGCTAAGGTCTTTATCTTACCTACTGTTCTTGTTTCTGAACCCCATATGGGGCTCTGCTCTAATGGTTTTGAGCCTGCTTGGGTTCTTCCTCTCTATCTCTCTGCCCCTCCCCCACTTGTCTCTTTCACTCTCTACCCCCCTCTCAAAATAAATAAATACATTTAAAAGGTAGATTTGGATAAGTTATCTGTTATTATATCTAAATATAGGAAACATTTATATTAAGGTTTTGATGAAATAGTTTGGTTCAATTTAGTTAATAAGAATGCTAAGTATATTCCAAACAGTATGTTATTACTCAGAACATTAAAATAAAGAAAACATATCTTACAGTCTAGGAATTCCAGGGTCGCTTGGGTAGCTCAGTTGGTTAAGCATACAACCCTTGTTTTTGGCTCAGGTCATGATCTCATGGTTCTTGGGATTGAACCCCGTGTTGGGCTTTGCACTGACAGTACAGGGGCTGCTGAAGATTTTTCTTCCCTTCTTCTCTGTCTGCCCCTCAATCGCTCTTTTTCTCAAAATAAATAAATACACAACCATTTTAAAAAAAAATCTAGGAATTCCATCTGGTAGAAGTACTGGAGGAGGAGGAGGAGTAATTGTAATCATAATTCATAGCTTATGTCAATGAGATTAAATAGTGAATTTGTAATCCGTGAAGACGAACTATACTTATTTTCATCTTATCTACTCCAAAGATGGGGATGTCAGAATGGTTTGTGTTAGGCCTGGAAAAGGGGAACTGGGAGGATGGATACCTGGTACAAAATATTCTCATGTTTCCTTCCCCACTTTTATTACTAACATTTTTCAGGAGAATATGAGTTTTATAGATATTCAGTACACCTGAAATGTTTATGTGGGCTAGGGGCAATTGGCATTGCAGTTTGGAGGGCAGTAGAGTGCAGAACCCCAGAGTAAAACAAGTAAGATCTAGTTAGGAAAAGAAAGAGATAGACATTTTAAGCAGACAGAGCATATGCAGCAGATAAAAAGATGTTGAACCAGGAACGTGTGGAACGTTAGAGACACAGTTAAGAAAATCTACCTCCTTCACATTTATGTTTCTGCTTCAGACTCACCCCGGGAAAGAGTTACAAGATATGAGAGATATTATCATTAAAGATAATTCCTTATCTTACTAATGTACTTTGAAGGATGTAGCAATATATAGGTCTTTCCAAAGATTAAGCAAAAAAATTTTTTGCTGACATTGTGCTTTTGTTTATTAGTTTGCTTTTGATCTCAGGGAAAGATGTTGGCAGGATGGTGACAGAAAAAAAGAATTAGAGAAGTGCAAAATGTAAGAAGAAAGAAAGGTCAGGACACTCACCCCTGTGTTAAGTAAAAACTGAAGAGCAATTAAAGAGAATACATAGTATTAGGAGGAGGAGGAGGAGTAACAGTAAAAACAGAAATGACTGCTTTTGAAAAGATACTATGTTTTAGATATTTTTAATAGAGGACCCCACTTTAATAAACTTAAATTGGTATTTGAACACTACAAACTCTATTAACATACTTAGCTGGGTAATAATAATATATACATTTATTTAAATTTAGGTTGAGAGAAGTTACTTCATGTTACATATCTAAGAAATGGTGGAAATAGGGAAAACATTAAATAAATAAAATTTTGAACCATCTTCACTGCAACCTGGCCTTTGATGAATTATTATTAATTTTTTTTCTTTTGTTATTAGTCTGGTTTATTTTTCTGGTGATGAGCTTGACATCTCCAACTTCTCTCCTCTCATTCTCTCTTTATGCCATTCTAGTCAGGCTCTTGACCTCTCATCACTCTACAGAATCTGATTTCATCACTGTCACTAATGATATTTAGTTTCCTAAATTTAGTGGTCTATTTGTATCCTGGTCTTATTGGATTTATCAGAAGCATTGGACATAGCTTTTTTCTCTTTGATATACTTTCTTCACTTGACTTTCAGGACTACATATGCTCTTGGATTTTCTCCCATATCACTAGAGTTGCTCCTTGGTCTCTGGAGCTGCATCCTTTCCTTCTCTCTGACTTTTTAAATGGAAGGGATCCTGGGCCTCATCCTTGATGATCTCATCCATCCTTATGCCTTAAATACCACCTATGTACTGACAACTCTCAAATTTATATATCTAACCCATAATTCTTTTGTAAATTCCCATACTTAACACATACATTCATCACCATCTGGTTGTCCCTTAGATATCTTAAATTTAACATGTCCAAATATAAACTCGGGATCATCTCACAAAAATCTTATCTTCCTGTAGACTTCACTATTTCAGTTGATGGAAAATTCTTCCTTCTAATTTCTCAGGCCAAAAAAAATCTGTATTTTACCCTAGAATCCTTCATTAAAAAACACACACATACCCACACACACACTACATTCAGACCATCATAAAACCATGATAGCTCTACTTTAAAATATATTAAATTCCAAGCATTCTCTTCTACCTCTACTTCTGCCACACTAGCCTGAGTCATATCACCTCTCCCTTGGACCTATATGATAGCTTTCTTTAAGTTTTCCTACTAATACCGAAGAACCTTGGACACTGAAAACACTGCTGCCAATGTGAATCTTTTAGAGCAAAACTCTGACTACATCACTTTTCTCCTTATAACTCTGTATGGCTGCTCTTTACATTCAGTATAAAAGCCAAGAGGCCTATAAGTAGTGTGACCATACAATTCATGATTTAAACTAGATTAGAGAGTGAAAGCAGAAGTCATAATACCTATGATGGAACAATAGACATACAAACAAATTAGCTTGGGCAACTGAGATGTTTATCTCCCTACTACTAAGATGCTTTGCAGTTTGTCCATATTATCTTTCTGATCTCCTTGCCATCACTCTCCTCCTCTGTATTGATTTTGTTCTCATTTTACATGGGCTTTCCTTTTCTTCCTTAAACACGCCATGCAGACCCCGTATCTATCTCATGGCCTGTGTTCCCACCCTGTTCTCTCTTCCCACCCTGTTCTCTCTACCTGGAATATTCTTATCTTGAGAATTTACAAAGGTTACTCCCTTATCTCCTTATATTCTTTGCCCACATATTGCCGCTGCTCTGAGTCCTACCATGACCACCCTATTTAATAGTAAATCTTAAAAAAAAAAAAAAATGAGGTGCCTGGGTGGCCCAGTTGAGCATCTAACTTGATCTTGGCCCAGTTCATGATCTCAGTGTTTGGGGATAAAATCCCATGGCAGGCTCTGTGTTGAGCGTGGAGCCTGCTTAACAGTTTCTCTCTCTGTCTCTCTCTCTCTCTCTCTCTCTGTCCGTCTCCTTCTCCCTTGCCCTCTCCCTCTCCCCTTCTCCCCTGCTCATGCTCTCTCTCAAAAAATAATAAAATAATACTGAATTCTGTCCCTCATCAACATTCCTTTGTTGTTGTAAATATTATATTCTATAAACTGCATACTTAACAAAATTCTGAGTATATAATAAACACTAAATGCTAGATATAATCATCAGTAGCATCATTATCGTTAGATATTACATTAGTAAATCAATAAATTTGAAATATTTTGATACATTTTCACATTAATTGATATATTTACCTTATTATTAACATGCTGTTAGTCTTCAAAATACCTACAGATGAATTTGGAGATGAATACTAGTCATTTCTTGACTTTGAATTGTATGATCTAGGAATACCATGTCAGAATCAGTGTAGTCCTAACTCTGACATATATCTATATATGTAATTCATAAAATATGTATTTAAAAAGTAAATAAGAATTTTGCATTAAATTTCCTGATCAAAATTTTGCAAATCTATCAATAATAAACTACCACCTAAACACCTTCCCCTCTTTTTTGTAATTTCAAATACATCAAGTATACTAAAATAATAATTACTAATAAAATCACTAACAAATTTAGTACTTTTCTGCAGGCAAATATTCTAAAACTAAGAATAAGCATTTTAATCTGTTTTTCTTGGAATAACAAATATAACTTACTTAAACATAGATATTTAGATAGATGGCTGTGTATTGAATATGTACACTGTGTACAGTGTATATTGCTTTAAACAAATAATCTCTAGTCTTCCATGAGCAAAAGGGAATGCTAACTTCATCAGGTTTCTCAAGAGAAACAATCAACAGGATATAGATATAGATTTATATATAGATATAAGAATATTTATTACAAAGTGTTGATTCATATGATTATGCAACCTAAGAAGTTCTGTGACCTTTCATCTAAAAACTGGAGGCTCAGGAAAGCCAGTAGTATAGTTCTAGTCTACATCTGAACACTGGGGAGCCAGGAGAGCCAATGATATAAGTCTAGACTTGAGTCTAAAGGGCTGAGGACCAGGAATGCCAAGTTCAAGAGTAGGAAAACATAGATATACCAGCTCAGCAGAAAGCAAATGGACCCTTCCTCCACCTTTTCGTACTCTTTAGGCCCTCAATGTGTGAGATGATTGCTACCCATGTTGGTGAGGATGATCTTTACTTCGCCTACTCATTCTAATCTCTTCCAGAAGCACCTTCACAGACACATCTAGAAATAATGTTTTACCATCTGTTGGGGAATCCCATAGTCCAGTAAGTTGTCACATGAAAACCATCATGCTAGCCAATAATCTCTTTCCAAATAACTGATTAGTTTATTCAGTAAATATTTGTGGAAAACCTGTAATACTAAAGCAATGTACTACCCATATACACTCTAAATGAAAAAAATACTAGTTTATTCCCTTGGCTTACTACATTTACAACATAATTTAAAACAACTGGTTACCACATATCTTAAATTTTGAGGACAAAACATGGGTTTCTCTTTTTGCTTGTCTGGATATTATACATTATTATCATAATTGCATGGAAATATTCAGTAAATACCTAAAATGTGAAAGTAATAAAGAAACACAAATCTCAATTTTCATTCTATTGAATATTAAAATTTATTTCTGTCCCACTTCATTAGTAAAAGGTCATAGGAAGTATCAGATGATTTAGGATGTTTTATTTTCCTCCTTTGAAGAGAGTTTACATGATATAAAATAAAGAATGTATAATTCAGAATTAACAAATATGGGTTTGATTTTTCCCTTAATATTCTTTTATCCTGTATAGTCTTATCTTATTTTAAAAATGGAAGTGCAAGAATTATGGCTTACCATTAGGAGTTTTGTGAATAATTGATGAGATGATATAATCTTCAGACTACAGGAAAAATCATCATCAGTGTATAACTTCTAGGCACCATGTAGAACCTTTAAATTTTATCTGAATTTTATGTTCATATTTTAAGTCATTTTACAAGTAATTTACAGGTATAGGAATAAAGACAAACATGATAATTTTATTAAATATTAATAAATTTAAACACAGTAGAACTTTTAATTAGTGAATTTTTGTACACAGCCATCATTGGAGAGAAAAGAATCCTCTTACAAAGCCTTTTAACAACATGGGATCATCCAGATTCTTATTCAAACTATCGTTTGACCTCTTCTCCTTAAAAAAAACAATCTGGAGGATAATACTCTATTTCCATTTATTTCTTGGAATATATTACTTAGTGATAATTTCTTAAGATTGGGAAAATTTATTTAATATATCATCATCTGGAAAGACAAAATACCATATGAATTCACTCATATGTGAATTTTGAGAAACAAAACAACTGAACATATGGGAAGGGGAAAAAAAAAAGAGGAAACAAACCATGAGAGATTCTTTTTTAAAAATTTTTTTAAATTTTTTTTTTTTAGAGAGAGAGACAGTGTGAGCAGGAGAGGGTCAGAGAGAGAGGGAGACACAGAATCTGAAGACAGGCTCCAGGTTTTGAGCTAGCTGTCAGCACAGAGCCTGATGCATGGCTCAAACCCACAAACCATGAGATCATGACCTGAGCCGAAATAGGATGCTTAATAGACTGAGCCACCCAGGTGCCCCAAACCATGAGAGATTCTTAACTATAGAGAACACACTGAGGGTTGCTGGAGGGGAGAGGGGGGAGGGATGGACTACATTGGTGATGGACAATGAAGGAGGGCACTAGTTGTGATGGGCACTGTTATTACATGTAAGTGATGAATCACTGAATTCTTCTCTTGAAACCAATATTACACTGTATGTTAACTAACTAGAATTTAAATAAAAAATTGAAAAAAAAAGATATTATCTAAAGGCACCTACTCTGAAATTTCATTAATATGAAAAACCTCCCCATTCTATTAGAGACTAAGAGTGCTGCTATCTTTTATTTTTATTTATTTTTTTACATTCCTCTTCTGATTGGATTCAATCATCTTGTGACTGTGGAGTGTTGGATTTCTTCTCTTTGTTATTATAGCTGGAAAATAAAAATTTCTAATCTCAACTTGTTCATTGAATTTTAAAAAGGTGCTGTCCACAGCCTTTTTCAGTGCCTTCTTGAAAGACAGTGTTATAATTTGAACAATATAATTAGAAAATTGAAGAATGACCATTTATTCCATTCTTGCATCATCCTCTGAAGCAAATTCACCTTTCTTTTACTTTCTAATTCTGTTTTCAGCATAGATGGGAATTATTGATGAGTAAAAAGTATAATGATGAAACAATTTTTAGGATGATGAAATAGAAAACTATTTTAAAATACAGAGAAAATCATTATGTCTCCATAATTCATTTTACTCATGACCAAAGTCTAGGGACCCAAAGATATTGCAAGACAGAATGAACTGTTATCTGTTAAAAATAGGTAGTTTTTTTTCTTTGTAAGGAGTCTAAGAAAGAGTAAATGTCATGATATATGAATCCTCCAAAACAGAGCTGCTTCCAAAAGAAACTCAAAGCCACAGTTGGTTTAATGATCTTGATGCTATGCCAAGCGTTAATCAACTTGATACATTATACATGCTCAATAAATTTTTGTAGTAAGAAACTGTTTGATTTATTGAACCTGATGAAAGAAGGGTTATAGGAAAATTGCAAAAGGAAGAAAGCAAAAAATATATATTTTTTAAAAACTGTAAACAATAAAATAGTAAGTAGTATAATTTGTGCATAGAAACATACAAATATATACCTACATGCATATACCATACTGAAATGTGTGTGTGTATATACACACACACACACGTATACACACACACTGTTTCCACTCTATGAATGGATGCCATGAAATGTATATTTTCACAAATGCCCCTTTAAGATTAAGTTAGTTTGACTATAATATGGGGCACATTATCAGAATTTATTTTAGATTGTCAGAAATTCAAACAAAACAAAAATGAAAAGTAGGATCTGTTATTTGTGAGGAAAATAATGCATTAGGTTCGGACATACTAGTTTGGAACTACATTAATCATTGAAAACTGAAGCAATTTACTGAACTGAATTCCCTGATATAAAAATGGATTAGGGGAAATCAATTCTTCATCCTGCCTAAAATCTGAATATTTGACAACACACATAGTAGCTATATTTCTCAGTAGCCATTGTACCAGGTAGCCATGTCTACCTAAATAGACATTACCAATCTGTCCATGATTTTTGTATGACTATAAACCATCCTCTAAAAATGAATTTCTAATAACTAATTAAAGTTCAGTAATATTAGCAATGGAAGGTGAAACAGAAACACCTATTTTGCCTCCAGGAGTGCAGAAGTCCAGTTTCATTCTTTTACATGTTGCTGTCCAGTGTTTCCATCATCATTTGTTGAAGAGATTGTCTTTTTCCATTGGTTATGCTTTCCTGCCTTGTTGTTGAACATTAGTTAACCATTAATTGTGGATCTATTTCTGGCCTTTCTACTCTGTTTCATTGATCTTTGTGTCTGTTTTGGTGCCATTACCACACTGTCTTGTTGACTACAGCTTTGTACTATAACTTGAAGTCCAGAATTGTAATGCCTCCAGCTTTGCTTTTCTTCTCCAAGATTGCTTTGGCTATTCAGGGTCTTTAGTGGTTCTATACAAATTTTAATATTGTTTTTTCTAGCTCTGTGAAAAGTGCTGGTGGGTGGTATTGTGATAGGGATTGCATTAAATGTACATATTGCTTTGGGTTGCATAGGCATTTTAACAGTATTTGTTCTTTCAGTCCATGAGTGTGGAATGTTTTTCCATTTCTTTATATATTCTTCAGTTTCTTTCATAAGTGATCTATAAGTACAGATCTTCTGCTACCTCTTTGTTTAGATATATTCCTAGATATCTCGTGGTTTTGATGCAATTATAAATGGAACTGATTCCTTGATTTCTCTTTCCGCTGTTTCATTATTGATGTATTGCCCACCCTGGATTCTGATAGACTTTAGAGTTCTGAGGAAATAGGAATTTCTAAAACCACCTAATTAGCATTCAACTGGAATTGGTGATAAATATGTTAAAAATTTACTGTAGTAAAGTGTAAAGTATATTACATAAGAGGAATATGGGAAGAGGCAGAAACAGAGGAAAATAAGTGGGTTAAAATAATAGTGACATCAACGACTTCAGTTCTGAGAATTTAACATAGTACTTGGAGGTGCCTACATACCAAAAATAACTGTAAAACTAGAATGAAATGAAAAAGTAAATGTTTCAGGTATTGAATCTATCTACTCTTAGGAGAACCTCCATCTTCCTGGATGCTTCCAGGTCTTGTAAAATGACTCCCTGTACCAGTCCTAGCTCATGTTTTCAGCAGCTGATATGAGATATGGAAATCTTAGCAAATATTGTGAATACTTTCTGACAAATATTAATATTTATGATAAGGATGATGGTGGTGAAAGTATTTGCTTAATACATTGTCCTAAAATTTTCTTGTAAATAATGTTAATTTGTTAAGCCATGAGACCATCTCTGATGGAAGTTAACGTGGGGTTTCTTTTTGCTGGAGCCTTATGATTGTTGGTGATATTATTTGAGTTTAGATTTTCTGAGAGTGGCTGAAATTATTTTAATACACATATCAAAAGGTCTAGACTGTCCTCAGCAGAGCAGTTGGCCAAGTTTTGTCCAAACAGTTAACTGCAGCTTGCATGTTATGAGAATACTTTAGCTTTCTAATTGATGAAAAGACTGTTTAAGAAATTAAAAGGACATTGCATCTTTATATAGCTATGTAAATTATCATTCATAAAGCATAACTTAAGTAGCAGAAAAGGAATAACGCATTTTCTGGTGGTTTAAGTATGGTATTTTACATTTATATGAAATAAACTTAGGTTAAGTGAAGTTGAATTTAAGGGATGAACGCAACACCCAAATAACAAAAGGCCAATAACATAAGAATGTATTTAGAAATATTTGCAAATCACTCACTTGCACTGAGATAAATAGATGTTTATATTTATTAGAATTTCAAATCAGTGAGTAGAGGGATTCAATTTAGAACTTTACATTCAGGCATAAGAAATACTAAGTGATGGAGCACCTGGGTGGCTCAGTCGGTTAAGCCTCCGACTTTGGCTCAGGTCAGATCTCTCGTTCGTGGGTTCAAGCCCCGCGTCAGGCTCTGTGCTGACAGCTAGCTCAGAGCCTGGAGCCTGCTTCTGGTTCTGTGTCTCCTTCTCTCTCTGCCTCTCCCCCTCTCATGCTCTGTCTCTCTCTGTATCAAAAATAAATTAAAAAAAAAACACTAGAAATACTAAGTGATCAAACAGTCTTATACTTAACCATGGAGATTCATTTCTCTCAAATTTCTTTTTTTTTAAATAATGTTTTATTTATTTTTGAGAGAGAGAGAGAAAGAGGACAATATGAGCAGGGGAGGGGCAGAGAGAGAGAGTGAGACACTGAATCTGTGAAGCAGGCTCCAGGCTCTGAGTTGTTGGCACAGAGCCCGACATTGGGCTCCAACTCATGAACCATGAACCTGAGCTGAAGTCAGACACTTAACCGGCTGAGCCACCCAGATGCTCCTCAAATTTATTTTCTGAGATTGAAATAATATTTAGAAGAGGCACCTGGGTGGCTCAGTCAGTTAAGTGTCTGATTTTGGCTTAGGTCATGATCTCATGCTTCATGAATTTGAGCCCCATATTTGGCTCTTAGCTATCAGCACAGAGACTGCTTCAGATCTTCTGTCTCCCTCTCTTTCTGCCTCTCCCCCACTTGCGCACATACACACTCTCTCTCTTTCTCTCAAAAATAAACAATAAAAAAAGAAATAACACATAGAAGAACAAGGAATCAGGGACTCTCAGGTTTAATTCTGTACCCATTTTAGGTAATACGCAGCTCTAATAACACTTGGAGCATGGCTAACAGAAGCTATTTTCCTCTTAAGCCTAAATGTTTCTCTTTTGTTTTCTTTTGCAAAAAGTTTTAAATAAGCCCACACACTTACCTGAAGGAATTGCCAGCCTTAGCTAAAATACCGAGTTTCCTTTTTGAAAAAAGAAAAAAAAATATTTGCCTTTCATCTACTTCCACAGAAGAATCCACACAATTTATTATCTTGATATAAGATGTGACTATAATGAAAAGCAGTTTTCATTATGCAGTTTCCACTGTGGACAACACCATCACAGGCAAAGTGATGTCTTACAATAGTGTTACTGTTAACTTTTTGAGAGAGATTAAAGATAATTGATAAAAAAAATAACTGCTCTTTTGAATATATCAGCTATGTTCCATCTGCAACTTATATATTGGCAAACAGTAATGCTCCTACAAAATATGTTATATAGTAAAGATGAAGTATTATATTCTCTGGGCTCATTGACATGCATATCTCATCTCACTATGATAGAAAACTCAAAAGAGGTGCTTTGTGTGTGTGTGTGTGTGTGTGTGTGTGTGTGTGTTTGTACAAAATGAGCCAACAGCTTTACACACAGGCTTTAGATTACATGAAAACAGAATCAAACACAATGGTGCTGACAGCAGGACTCACCAAAATGATAGTTCCTGTTTGAGTTTGGACAAAGATAGATGATGTTAAACTATGAGAGCAAAAATGCTCCATTATTCTCACTGCTCTCCTGTAGGTACTTATAATAAAAGCAGTAAGAATAATAGTATATTGAAATTTAAAAAAGTATCCGGGGCCACAGAATTTACAAGCACTAGCTTTATTAAGGGTTATTAAGTACAAGAACAGTCTAAATTCATTGTTTTAGTTTTTCTTAATTGTCCCACTGGTATGAACTGACATTTTTACATACTTTGAAATATTCATTTCTAAAAAGAAACTTAATTTGGTAAGTAACTGTTGTTTGATCAAAGAAAGGTAAAGAAAAACAGGTTGTTTTCATTAACAATATTCATTTATATAATCACACGCCTTTTTATTTTTAAAATTTATTTATTTTGAGAGAGAGCGAGGATGAGCAAGAGTGGAGGAGGGGTAGAGAGAGAAGGAGAGAGAGAGTCCACAGAAGGCTCTGCACTGGCAGCAGACAGCCTGATGCAAGACTCAGAGTCATGAACCATGAGATCATAAGCTGAACCGAAATCAAGAGCCAGACCCTTAACCAACTGAACCATTGAAGCACCTGTAAAATTACATATCTTATATTTAGTATGAAATAGTTGTTGTTTAGCTAATCACACTAAATTGTGTTCTTACATATTTCCAGACTGACTAAATGTACAATTTTAATGTATCTACTTAGCATGAGAAGAAACAATGTGTGAGGTTGTCTGACCCATTTCAAATTTATGGATGTATCTTTGGGTGTATTTAATTTAGCTTATCTTTATTCTGCTGTTATTAATATGTATATTCTTCTTCTTTGGCCAAATAATGAATGTTTAAGTGGGAGATATTTTGTTACTTGTAGGCAACCCTGAAATAATACAATTAAGCAAGAAAATTGTCAGAGAGGCTTTACTATATTAGATTGCCTCATTAAAGTTTTTTAAATGCTTATTTATTTTTGAGAGAGAGAGAGACAGAGTGTGAGTTGGGGAGGGCCAGAGAGAGAGGGAGGCACAGAATCCGAAGCAGAGCTATCAGCACAGAACCTGACACTGGGACTGAACCCATGAACCATGAGATGATAACCTGAACCGAAGTTGGACGATTAACCAACTGAGCCACCCAGGTGCCCCTAGGCTGCCTCATTTTTTTTGTTAATAGCAAATGTAAGAGAATATATAAACTGAAGAAAGTCAAGTATAGATAAAAGGAGTTACTGTAATTTCTAATTAGCCACAATGTTACATTTTCTTTTTCTTTTTCTTTCTTTCTTTTTTTTTTTTTTTACATGTATTCCGTTAATAAATACACTTACTTCCATTGAGTAGCTATTAGGTGTAAAGCATTTCTGAGGGCTGAGGTTATCCTGCCATTTTATCGTCTTGAGATTTGCCATTTTAGGATTCATAAAATAAAGTTGATTTTGAATTAAATCAGTTTATGTATTTACAGATTGTAATTTCTGATGCAAAATTTAAGTATGACATATTTGCATACATTTTTGCATATATGCTTTTTAGCCAGTAATTAAGGTAGGAACATACCAAGGTTGAGTTCTTACTTAAGAAAATAGCTTTATTTAGAGATTAATACATAAAAATATATATTTCAGTCATAGAAATACCCAGTGTATTATTCAAAATGGGCTTTACAATTATATTAATGGAATTACTAGAAATTTGCTGTTAAAATACAATGTATAATAAAGTAATGAAAAAATAGATGTTGAAAATGAACTGAGGGTTGAAGGGGAAGGGGGAGGGGGGAAAAGAGGTGGTGGTGATGGAGGAGGGCACTTGTGGGGAAGAGCACTGGGTGTTGTATGGAAACCAGTTTGACAATAAACTATTTAAAAAAAAAGAAAAAAATAGATGTTAAGAATGTGCTAATTTTATAAGGCTTGAGGGCAACAATCACTGAGCTCAACTTGTGTGACTTTATGTGAGGCTCATATATGTTGAAAAGTTTGATTTATTTATTTTGAAAAGTGTGCAGACTTTTCTTGAAACTGTTCTGCTTCAAGAAACAATCAATGACGCTGGACAAGACAGAAGTAAGTGATAAATGGTTCTCTAAACATCTATGATCACTGAGCACAAACATGCAAGTATTTGTGAATTCACTTGAAGAATGATAGCAATGTCACAAAGGAACCACAGTACATGGAATTGTTGAAAGAAATAAAATTGCATGCAGTGGTAAAACTCAATAATTAAAGTCATGCTTAAATTGAAATTATACAGTTATTGAGAACTCATGTTACGTGAAAAAAATTATGAAAGAAAAAAGTAATAAAAATCTTGTTCTAGGAGAGACATTCTTAATAGTGAGACATCCAACTTTTATATACATTTGTTCTGAGTCAACAACCTGTGAATGAGAAGAATGGTTTTATATGATAAAGTTAATTTATATTATTTTTCTAGAATAAAATATCAAAGACATCTAATATTTGAATAAGATGCTGACAATTGGCACAGTACCTAGTATAAATAATGAACATGTGGAAGGACAACCAAAGGAAATTCCTTTTCTTGAAGAAATGCTCCAGGATGCTTTCTGAATTCCTGACTCAGGTATTTGTTACCTACTCAATCCCTCCACTTGAATATCAGATTTAAAATGTTCAAATCTGAACCCCAAATTTTCCCCTAACATAGCTAAAAGTATCTTCATCCATCCAGGTCCTTAGGCAATGAAATTTGGGATTAATTTTGACTTTCTTCTTTCTCTCACACCACACTCCTAATCCAAAACAAATTTTACTAGTTCTGACTTAAAAATATATTCATAATATGACATCATCCCACACTCTCCATTCCTTCAGATCTGATGAAGCCACCATTACCACTCATGTGGTTGCCTGAAATACCGTCTTAACAGTTTTCTCTACTTCCACCCTTGTCTGTATACAATCTTTTCTCCACAGAGGAGGAAGTTATTTTTTAAACAAGTGAAATCATAGCATGCCACTTCTCAAAACCCTGCAGAAATTTTCTATTTCATTCAGAAACAACAACAGCATCACTAAAATAGACTGTTGCTCCCTACATGATCTCATATCTGTTTACCTCAGTAACATTATTTCCTGGTACTTGTACGCATGCAGTCTCTATTTCAGCCACAGAAGTCCAAGCTGTTCTAACTCCCCTGGCACACTTATGTAATATTCTTTTGTACCTGGAATGACTATGTCAGCCACTTTCAAACTTCCTCAATTTGATTATCCATATTTTTCCTTATGAAAGTGCAGCAAACAGTCCACTGCTCCACAATGAAGATTTATGTTCTACTTCTTTTCCATAGCAATTATCAACCTGTTAATACAAAGTTTTCATACTTATTTCCTGTTTTCCCATCTTATACTGTTAGCTTCATTTGGGCTAGTGTGATTTGTCCACTGTGATCACTGATGTACACCAATGGTCTTGAGCACTGCCTGGCACATAAGTTCTCAGTAAATATTTATGAAGTAATCTAGGCAGCCAAAACCACCCCTCCCTCAAAGAAAGTGGAAGCCTGACAGATGGATGAAGGATTTTTTGTTTGTTTTAAGTGAAAACATTACAGATTAGTTCACTTTTTATAAATGTAGATTGCAAAAGCTTGGACAACAAAGCTTATCTTGGCTATTGATATCTCGATTTTACCTAGACTACAGTTTTTCTTGGCTAGAGCATTCCTTGGCCCTTGGTCTCTCTCATCTCCTTGGATTGTTGGTACTTTCATTATCTACTTCCTGTTCACCATCTTAGATTGACAGTATATTTGAACTCTGACTTCTTACTTATCATCTTCTGTTAACTTTACCATTCAAATCCACTGATCTATTTGGACTTTGGTAGGTTCTTTTGGTTCTAGAATAATGTTAGCTCTAGAGTATTGGTACTCCTTGCATCCTTTTGGACCTATGGTTTATTCATCTGGCAAACTGTTGATTATCTACTCAATCCTGAGGCTCCTGGGTGGCTGAGTTGGTTACATATCTGACTCAGTTTTTGCTCAGGTCATGTTCTCATGGTTTACTTCCTGAGATCAAGCCCTGCACAGAGCCTGTTTGACATTTTCTGTCTCCTTCTCTCTGCACCTCCTGTGTCCCTGTACATGTGAGTGCTTGCTCACTCTCTCTCTCTGAATAAACGTTAAAAAAGTCAAACTACTCAATCCTTTTTAGGGGGAAGGAGATAAGACATGAAATGATTCCAGGTTCCTTTCAAAAGGTTACTTCTGTGACATTAAGGTGGATAAAATAGAAAAATGCAAGATATTAAGTTAAGATTTGAAGATACAGTGAACAAAAAGAATTCTAGTAAAATGTAAAGAAAAACATTTCAAAGATAATTGAAAGATCAAATCAACAACTAGTAAAAAACCTATTTGATGAGGGAAGAAAGAGATTAGGATTTCAAAATTAATTTTAACTTAAAATATTTAATAATTATCTCAATATAGGTATAGTATATATAAGGATAGCCTGTTATGACTCCTTCATTAGCATATCCAAATATTATTAGCTTAACAGAATTAACATTCATTTCTCAATACAAAGTCTACATAATGCAATTTCCATGTGGTAAGTTAATATTACGAAAGTCTCTATCTCAAAATTAGCATCCATATTTGTCATGACAGAGAAATAGTGTCTCGAGAATGACACAAGAGAAATAACAATTTTGACCCTTGAAGTGATACTTAATGTTTCCATTTGTTTTTTACTGGTCAAAGAAAATGGTCACACTTAATTTCATACTTAATTATTTGGAAAGATGAAGTCTAAGTTTTGTTGAGTACTAGTAATGCCATTCACCAGTTCTGTGCTGGAGACCCCACAATACAAAATTAAAATACTTTAAATAGATTGACATATAGTTGTATGATTCTCTTACATGGAGAACATAACAGCAGGGGAAGTTCGAGGTTAAAGATGAAGTCATTAAAAGCCATGTTGAGATGAGAGATCTGTGTGATATGTAGATAGAATTTTCCAATAGGCAATTGAAAATACCTTAAGCCTATTATTAAAGTCAAGGTATGATCTTGCCTTTTAAATCATTATTGTATGTTGAGGTCATGATTTTGAATCATTTTATCTAATTATAGGATATAAATTGAGTCAAGAATAATCTAAGAGACACAGTGGAAACTATATCATCTATCATTATCAATGGCTTATATTAAAAACCTTAATTCTGGAAAGATAAAATTTAAGAAAAAATTAAAGTATTCTGTTTATTTATTCAATCCCTTGATTTTATCTATTTATTATCATGTAGAGTTTACTAGATAAATAATTTCTCATGGAATTTAGAAGTAATAATTGAGTTTCTTCTTAGTGAAAATATCTCCCACAGTGAATGATATATATCTAACTGTATTTTGGTATACACAATTACTCTCTAATTTTCAAAATATATCCCTTGTGTGAAAATGAAGAAACAGTGTATGTTGTAGAATTTTTCAATTTTTCTAAATGTGAACCATAATAATATAAATTATTATTTATAAATAAATGTTTACCATTGCTCCCTTATCATTTGATTTTAGATATTGAGTTATTGATCTGCATATGCTCCTTAGAACCAGACTGTATTTTTAGTGAGGTTCATGTTCATATGTTGTTTTCTCTGTGGGAAATAAATTATTTCTCTGTAGGAAGTGTTATGTGTTTACTAATAAGTTGTTTTCTCAGTGGGCTTGGGCCTTTGAATGTTAAAATTGAAATTGTTCTTTCTGTTGTTATATTAAGCTCATTCCAATATTGTACAGTTTCCTGGATTTAGGAAACTTTTTAGCTCAAGATTTATTAGGCCTAATGTCAGGCAATATTTGCGTATCCTTTTAATTTATAGTAGTGGAAGCTACTAAGAAAATATTATTTATTCAGACAGCAGCATTTTTGCATATGTTTGTTTCTCACATGTGACTAAATATACAATAAATATATTTCAACTGCCTTTTGACATAACTATAGCAGTTAATAATCTTGTTTTTTAGCTTTTGAAATAATTCAGTTACACACTATGGTAATAGTGTTATTAGATATAAGAAATTAAGTTAATATATAAGTTTTGGTTGTTTTAAAGTTTAAATAAGCATTATATTTATATTAAATCATCGTATACTGATTCCAAAAAAAAAATTGGACAACTAATATAAAATATGGGTAACAGGGTTATTTTATCTATGATCTTTATATTTTCCCCCTAAATCTCCATAGTTGAAAACAGGTCATAAATTCTAATATGAGTAACATTGGGGTGGGGTGCCTGGGGGGCTCAGTCAGTTAAACAACCAACTTGGGCTCAGGTCAGGATCTCACAGTTTGTGAGTTTGAGCCCCTCTTTGGGCTCTATGTTGACAGCTTGGACCCTGGAGTCTGCTTCATATTCTGTGCCTCCTTCTTTCTCTGCTCTCCCTCACATGTACTCTGTCTCTCAAAAATAAATGTAAAAAAAAGAGAGAGAGAGAAAATAACACTGGGGTTCCTGATACCTCTTCCAGTTCTTTATAAAAATATAATAATGCTTATCTTTTAAGCCTTACCACAGAAGAGTTATAAAAACTTCCCTGTATATGAAAGAAGCTAGATTTTTTTTAAGTGTACTGCTGATGTGTAGAGCAGTTGTGGAAGTCAGATTGTATAGAAAACATAGATGCATAATGTCAAGATGTGGTGGCCTTCCGTGAGAACCACTCAGAATGACTAAGCATTCCCGGAGGAAGGGAAGGCTGTTACTTACTCCCTGAATAGGTGTTTGCTCATCTATTAAGAAGTGATAAATAAAAAGTGATACTTTGGCAGAACTTAACAAATTTCCCCTGGAGTTTGGGGGATAAATGATACTTTCTCTTCCCTGGGAATTTCAGAGGGCATCTTGTTGGCTTGTATAGCCTGTAATATCACAAAAAGTAGAAAATGTTGAAGCAAACATAGAAAGCACTTCTGTCATTGGTGTATGCAAAATGGAGTAAAATGGAGAGTGGTAGGTGTTAGACATTAAGTATCCTGCAGATATTTATTTAAGAGGATCTGGGATCATCACCAATAAGAGGGCAAGGAGTATACCACCAGGGCTGGAGGTACATCCTGAGACAAAGCCATGCATGGAAATAGGAACTGGATTATTTGCCAATGGACCATCCAAATAATCTATATCTACAGGTATATTTGGATAGTTGTCAGAAAGAAGACTCTAGCACCCAGGTGATATTTTCAAATATCATTTGCTACATAAATTCTCTCTTTAAACCACCACTTCAGCTATGCCTCAACCTCGGGGGAACCAGAAAAGAGGAGGAAGTAAACATTGATATAAGATTAGACTGTCCCTTATTATTTTACTGCAGCTGCCTGGAGCCAAATTAAGGTTTAATCTGGGGTGAGAGGAACTTTGAAACATGCATCCATAGTAAATGTTTTACATTAGACCAAAACTTGGCAGGACTTTTTTTTTTCTCTCAATAACTGAAACTGAGCTTGCATTAAGAATGTAAACATTTTTATATTTGAACCCTAGAAGCTATGGAATCTAATGAAAGTTTTTCAAGGGTAAGTTTAGAAAGAATCAATAACATCATGTAAGGCAAAAATTGGGTGAAAATAAAGCCATATACTAATAAATCCCAAAGATATGAAGCACTAAGTTAAACTGTTTACTCCTGGGAAAACTTTTTTCATGAGACAGCATGGATGGTTGTTAACAGATCTCTGACTATGGCTCTCATTTAAAATTTTTAAAAACATTTATCCATTTTTTTGAGAGACAGAGACAGTGCCAGAGAGAGGGAGAGAGAGAGTCTGAAGCAGGCTCTAGGCTCTGAGCTGTCAGCACAGAGCCTGATGAGGGGCTGGAACTCATGAATTGTGAGATCATGACCTGAGCCGAAGTCAGACGCTCAAATGACCAGGCACCCCTATGGCTCTCACTTAAAACTGTGCTAACCATCAGCACAGAGCAGGAGTATATGCAGGTAGAACAGCTGGTTGTGGAAAATGGAAAGGAAAATAATATCATTTTGTGAAATCTCATCCAGTATCAGCTGCTTTGCATATACTGTATATTATTTTCATTATATTTGGCACTAGGCTACATATGGAATTATTTTGTGAAAATAATCCTCCTGTAACAACTACCTTTCCTAAAGTAAAGACAAATGTATGGAAACGTGATCATCACAAAATTCCTGCAGTCATATATTTTCTCAGGATTTGAATGACTGACTAACCTGTATGAATAATATTGTTTTCATACAATATATACCTTTTAATATTAGGAGGAAAATTAACTAGATTCTGACATATGTACTGTGTGAAGTAAATGAAACAAATATAATTGATGCAAAATTTGAAAATGTTCTCCTCTTATATTTAGAACAAATAGTTTATGAGTGGATGCATAGATAATCTTAAGAGAATGATTTGAATTGCCTCATAGACTTTAAGATTAGGTGAGTACATGGAACATGATCGATGAGTAGAAAATAATGATAATGCCCACCAATGTCATAGCTAAGGTCACATATACACCCTATGTAGCATAAGGTAGGAAAAGGGAATACTGATGACAAAAAGAGTAAATGAAAGGACTGTATAACTAAGCTAAAAAATAAACACCTAAAATGGAGGCATGATTTAAATATTAATCCAGGAAACAAGATGAGAGATTCAAGCTGAAAGAAATAAAGATTAAGGATAGATCAGTCAGGAAAGTGACATAACAGTGCAAAATGTCCCTGACAGCAGTTGCTCTAAATACTTGCAGACTGTATATGAATGTTGACTGCTTCAGAAACTTGGTCAAAGTGGTCATAAGAACCCAGGGCAAAATAATAATGGATGTGGCATCCAAGTAGCTCAGATACTCGCAGATTTGACTAGAGCTATAAATCACAGTCAGTATAAAAGGGTGGAGGGGAAAAGTACACGAGACTGAAGTGAAGTCGGGATGTGCTAGGCATAGAAATACATAATGCAGCTGAGGTAAATGCTGAAAATTGCATCTCTTGTTAAAAAAAATAAAGGAGGAGTATATATATTGAAATATAAAGGATCTCCTGAAATGAAAGTAGACCATCTGGTATAAAATGATAAATTTGTTAGTAAATATCCAATTTATTAAAAACAAAGAACTGTAGCTTTTCTAAAATATTAAAAACATTATATAAGGAAATTTAATATACTTATGAAGCTATTCAGATAAATTAAAAAGTTAGAATCATTTAAAGAAGCAATTAATTGAATCAAGACCCACAACTAAGAATATTTTCATGTTGGAAAAATCAGATGAGTTCTAATGCAGCCTTCATTTCATTTCAGATAGTGTAGTGGCAAAACATGGTAATGAATTGACTTGGAATAGAGTGAACATAAGAAACACTGAGCAAAAGTGATAATATTTACTCATAAAATATAAATCTGGAAATTGGCATTAAAATAGGTACATATATATGTTTTTCCCCTCATCCCTAGCAAATCTGCTCTGAGAATAATGTTGGTGAAAAATATGTAGAAATGTGCAATTGAAAATACGTCAACAGATATGTTTAAACATTGTTACGAAGATCCACAGTTAAAAGAAATTCTTTGCCACAGTCCTGTCTGGAGCAACTGTGCCCAGAGAATTTGGAAATAGCTATGGGGAAAGTCAATCTGTATGCTAAACCTAGCCCAGACACCAATTCACACTGACCTTGCACAAGTTACTTAACTCTTCTTAAGTTTTCTCATCTTGAGCAATAAAGACCTTATGTAGAGGTGAGTTGTGGGTATTGATTATCTAATGTTCTGAAAGTTCTGTGAAGAAGGAAGAAACAGGACATAAAGGATAAATGTATGTCCTACAGACAGGGAGACTTCGGTTAGGGCTTCCAACGATCCTATACACATTCTTCTTGCTAATAAAAATAAATTGGACAATGGTGACATTTTTAAAATGCACAAAGATGTAATTTTTAAAGATCACAGTTCTTAAAGGACAATAAATACATATTAGTTGGCTATAATTTTTTTCATTAAAATTACCTAAATTATTGACACTTCTACACACAACAATCAAGGCAGGGTGGGGGCTTGGATTAAATATATTTTTTGACATAAGTAATTTCTCAATAAGCCTGGGAGACTCAGTTGGTTAAGCGTCTAACTCCTGGTTTTGGCTGAGGTCATGATCTCATAGTTTGTGTGTTCAAGCCCCATGTCGGGCTTTGTGGTGGCAGTGTGGGGCTTGCCTGGGATTTTCTCTCTCCCTCAGTCTGCTCCTCCCCTACTTGCGCTGTCTCTCTATTTCTCAAAATAAATAAATGAACATTGAAAAAAAGAAATTTCTCCATGTATTTTAAATCATGAATTAGAAATGTTTAAGATAAATTTCCAGGGTTGGACAAAATTTAATATTGGCTATGTGATGATGACCTAACAAATTTTAGGGCAGTTATGATAGCGTCTAACTAATTTATCAATACATAAATTGAACTATATAAGGTTAAAACTGTTAGGATCTACAAAATAATTATTTGCTGTAAACTCAGATGGGATACCTTCAGCCATGTCATTTCAGTTGTGTAGTTTATGTGCAACAACCATTTTCCCCAGCTTTAAGGATTCAAGTTACATATACACAAACCGATTTTAAATGTATAACTTATCTTATAAATCTTTGTGTAGCAGGTTAAAGATTAAGATATACGTGTAACAGGAACAGCAGATGAAACCAAATTAATTATTTTTCAAGATTGAGAAAGCATCTTAGATCCATGAATTAGTTATGCTTTCCCTTCCCCAGCTTTTCCTGAATATTTTGAGGTTTGGGAGAATCCAAAAGGCATTTGAAATTCTCCAAGGTGTATTTCATTCCCATTTAAAAATTTTTTTTAATGTTTATTTTTGATAGAGAGAAAGAGAGCAAGCGAGCAGGGGAGGGGCAGACAGAGAAAGAAACACAGAATCCCAGGCAGGCTCCAGTCTCTGAGCTGTCAGCACAGAGCCCAGTGGAGGGCTCAAGGCCATGAATGGTGAGATCATGACCTGAGTTGAAGTTGAGTGCTCAATTGACTGAACCACCCAGACACCCCTATTTCTACTTTTGGTTCATTTTTTTCTGGGTCTCAGATATATGTGAAACTATGATAACATCTCCCACTTTCTTATTAATTTTCAAAATAGACAAAACAAATGACAAATACACTCCTCCCCTAAATACCAAAGGAATTAGACTATATACATATTTTAACACATGTTTATGATAAAATAGGATCTAATTGTCTAAAATCTGTATATGATTAAAACATCTGCTTAATTTTTCTCTTAATATATTTGGAGGACTGAACCTCTAAAAGGTCTTATGGAAACAAAAAATATTGAAGATACTATGTTGGATATGTTTAAACTTCTTTAGTATCAAATAATTTGAACTTAACATTCAGTGATGAATTAATATTCATATCATTTCTTACAGGTCAACTAGTTTAACAGTTTTAACATAAAAACAGATCAGTGGTGGCAAGCTAATATGATCTTCATCTCATAGTGTATTATTTTTCTGCATTCTAAAGCTGATGCAAACTAGTGATTAAGATGCCTAGCTTTGGGATAGTCCTAAATTTCTTAGCTTATTTAATCTTAAGCAAATGATTTAACTTCTTCATCCTTTTTGCTTATATGAAAAAATGGAGATTAATAATAACTGGTATGAGATGAAATGGTTGTGAGAATAACGGAGGCAATCCAAGTATGAAGGCAAGTCACTGTGTATAATATATAAGTGCCCTTTAATTACTATCCATGGTCCTAGGCATTCTTCCTTTCTTCATTTAAAATTTAGTTAACATGCAGTGCACTATCAGTTTCAGGAGTAGATTCTAGTGATTCATCACTTACATGCAACACCCACGGCTCATCACAACACTTGGCCCTCCTTCATACCTGTCACCCATGCAGCCTGTCTTCCACCCACCTCTGTCCATCAACCTTCAGTGTGTTCTCTATCATTAAGAGTCTATTGTGCTTTGTCTCCCTCTTTTCTATTTTTTTTTCCATTTCCCATGTGTTCATCTGTTTTATTTCTTAAAACCACATATGGGTTAAATCATATGAGATTTGTTTTTCTCTGATTGACCTATTTCACATAGCATAATACATTCTAGCTCCATCCACATCATTGCAAATGGCAGGATTTCATTCTTTTTTATGGATGAGTAATATTCCATTGTATCTATATACCACATTTTCTTTTTCTACTCATTAGTTTATGAATATTTGGGTTCTTCATAGTTTGATATTGTCCATAAACATTATTGCTGGTATATAAATAGAATTCGTGTTTACTTTTTTTTCATTTAGTTATGCGACTTTAAATATTTTGCTGAATTCTTACATAAAAGCAAAGAAAATAATTCTTTGTGAATTGAAGTTCCCTTAAATATCTTATTGGATTGATTCGGTGGACATACATTTCACTTACATACTCTGCTGTATATCAATAGTCCATGGTAGACTGATGTAACATGTCTATCCTTACCAAGACAGCATGAAAGCTTTCCTGGATAATTAAATTAGGGATATCACTATTAGTATAATCTTTTAATCATTCTTACTGTATAGCATTATCTGAACCTGCACACTGGTGCAAAATGTTACATTTTATTTAATTTTGTGGCAGTATCAAAGAACTTAAAGAGTCATTAAAAAGTATGCACTCCCTTTTCATTTGTAATAAATCCTGCCTAGACTATTGGGATTCCACATGTTCTATATATATAAATCTATAACTTTGGTTAGAAACACTTTTGAATATTATTCATCATTAAAAATCATTTTTTTCTGAATGAATCATTCCTACATAATATTATATAGTAGCCTTTTCTACTAGAATCATGTAATATAAATATACTCTTATCTTAGACATGCCTTTAATTTTACATGTAATTCTAAGCAATCCAAGACCATATCTCTCTTTTTGAATTATGACTCCTGGGACCACTACCTATACTTAAAAATATAATGAAAATATATTTCTTGTAAAAATAATAACAATATGCTACATAAACAAGTACAAGGAAATAACAGTTTTTTACATACAATATGCAGCATACCTTATTACTTTTAAATAAATTGAAAGCTGTTAAAAGAGACAGAAGATTAACCTACTTTACTATATTCTAATATTTGCAAGACATAATTATTCATATGATAAAAGGATTGTAGTTCGCTGCTATTTTTCTTTTTATTCATAAGGTTTTCTAGTATGTCTGTGATTCTGCAAGAGCAGGGAGGCGTCTAATTTAGCACTGTATTTCAAGTACCTGAGACAAAGATGACTGTTTCAAAAATGCCTAGTAAGTGAATGAATGAATATATGTCATCTGCAGGCGGTGTTTCACTGTACAATGCCCTTTACCTGCCACAGGAGGAATTAAAACTTTAAAGAGAAAAATAAAAAGAATTGGAATTCTACAGTCTGTATTATTTCATCATGCCTATTCTTTTTCTTTTAAATTAAAAAAAATGATCACAGTGGTATAGGAGGGTAAAAATATCCTCTAAAGTCTAAATTCATTGTCTATGGAATCTAGGATACTCAGAGATCATTTGTCCAGAGTTCATGTTTACCTAATCAGTCAGGTGTATTTTGCCCGTTTCTCAAGGCTAATAACTTCCCTTCTGCTAGCTTTAGTAAAACCACACTGTTCACTGGAGTTCTATTTTATGTAGAAAGATACTCCAGTAATGACAACTTAGACTCTTATTGACTCCTAAGTATTACTTGCCTCCTGATTTTTCATCGCTATGCTCCTGGGGGCGGGGGAGTGGAAGCTCAATTATATCAAAAGTTGATAATAAAGAAGCTGCATACCTTAAACACTTGCCCCAGTCTGCCATGCTCCAAGTACAGGTCCACACTCTGAATTTGGGTCATGTCCTTAGCACTGAGCTGCCCTGATACACAGTCCTCAGGCCAACACTGCACATTTTTTTCTTTTTGCTATGTGTATTGTGTTGTAATGATTGAACCATCTTGTTTAAGCCAAGATATCTATTACATTCTAAAAACATGCTGGTAAATTCTTCCTTCTACTCTTTATGTCTTTACTCTCATTTATAACCCTATTCTATTACCTGTGTTGGTGAATACATTCCCAAAAAATTTCATCATGCTTGAAAGAATACCTGACGTTTCGCAAGTTTTTTATTTAGGTCCATTATGTATTCCTTCATACACCTAAGAAAAGCATCTATGTCCCTAACTTTCATCCTAATTTCACTTCTCACTTCCATCAGTCACCTAATCTTTATGATTTCTTTGTCCTCTTTTTTAAACATGTCACTTTCCCATGTAAAATCAATATTATGTAGGGGTTTTTTTTGAGAGGCTGGGGGGCGGGGAGAGAGAGAGAGAGAGAGAGAGAGAGAGAGAGAGAGAGAGAGAGAGAGATTGATTATTGAAATTGGTCTTCAGAAACCCAAAAGTTATTTTACCACTTATTCCAAAGTGTGACTCAACTAACAGGTCAGTTAACTTATCTAAGGACTAGTGTTACTTAACTAGCTAATAGGTAGGCAAAGCCTAGATTCTTACTTTCGCATTGCCTTAGAGACCAGAAAATAGTGAAAAGAGGAAAAAGTAGACTTTTTAATTCTTAGATTTTCTTAAATACCAACCGATGTGAGGATATGCAGAGAATGTAACATGAATGTACAGTTACCTGCAATGTAACTCCTATTAGACAAACAAAAAAATCAGTCAAGCGTGTTTATTCTAAAAATGTATTTTAGGGTATTTTGTAAATATAAATTCCATTTTATCTCTGTAACTTTATGAATTTTGAAAAGCAGTGATTTCCATGGTTGAAAACAAAAGAGAAATCTAAATGTTGTTTGAAAATGTATGACTAAAATACTCACTTGACAATCTTCATATACAATACATTTTTAACTGGGAAGAAAAGCAAATGGGGAATTCTCAAACTATGGTATAATAGAGTGACTAAAAAGTAAAAGAAACTATTGCATAAAAACATATGTACTAGAAAAGAGGTAAGTCATATTCAGATAATTCAAATGGTCAGTAAACCAAAGGAATATGCCCATTAACTGTTATTTTTTACATAACATTTCTTTCATTACTATCAGTTTAGCACAGATACAGAGAAGTGTCTCAGTGTTTATTAAAGTTAAAATGTATGAATATTATCAATTTTAAAAGTAAATTCTATATTGTCTGGTTTAGGGTACTATAATATTTACCAGCCAAACTAAATGCAAAAGCAAAATTTTGTTATAACTATATCACATTGCATAATCTTCCTACTATACAGAAGACTAATTGATCATATAATTGTGGGTTTATTTCTTTATTCTGTTTCATTGATCTATGTGTCTATATTTGTTCCAGTACCATACTGTTTGGTATCATACAGCTTTGTAATATAACTTGAAATCTGGAATTGTGATACCTCTAGCTTTGTTGTTTTTCAAAATTGCTTTGGCTATTCAGGAGTTTTGTGGTTCCATATAAATTTTGGGATTGTTTGTTCTAGTTCTTTGAAAAATTCTGTTGGTATTTTGGTAAATATTGCATTAAATCTGTAGATTGCTTTGGATGCATAGACATTTTCATGATATGTGTTTTTCCAATCCATTAGCATCCATTTTTTTTGTGTTGTCTTCGATTTGTTTCATCAATATTTTGTAGTTTTCAAAGAAAAGGTCTTTCAACTTTTTGGTTCAGCTTCCTCCTAGGTATTTTTTTAATTTTGGATGTAATTGTAAATGAGATTGTTTTCTTAATTTCTCTTTATGCTGCTTCATTATTAGTATACAGAAATGCAACACATTTTTGTATGTTGATTTTGAATCCTGTGACACCTTTGGTGTGCTTCCTACTTTTTTTACTCCAACTAATGGTCTTTCCTTTCCACTCAAAGAGTCCCCTTTAGTGTTTTTTATAGGGATGGTTTAGTGGTCATGAACTTATCTTTTGTTTGTCTGGAAAGCTCTTTATCTCTCCTATTTTGAATGGTAGCTATGTTGTATAGAGTATTCCTGGCTGCAGGTTTTTCTTTCCATTTGAACATATGCTACTCCCTTCTGGCTGCAAAGTTTCTCCTGAAAAATATGCTGATAATCTTATGAGGTTTCCCTTGTATGTAACTATCTTCTCTTACTGCTTTTAAATTCTTCTATCACTACTTTTTTGCCATTTTGATTACTGTGTGTCTTGGTGCTCTGGAGCTCCTTCAGTTGATTTTGTTGGAGGTGGCGTTACCTCCTGGATCTGGATATCTGTTTCCTTTCCCAGATTTAGGAAGGTTTCAGCTATTATTTCTTCAAATAAATTTTCGGTCCCCTTTTCTCTCTTTTCTTTTGGTATCCCAATATTGTGAGTGTTATTACACTTGATGGAATTGCTGAGCTCTTTAAATCTATTCTCATTTTCTATAATTTTTCCCCTCTCACCTGCTCAGCTTGTTACTTTTCATCATTCTGTCTTTCATGTACTAATTTATTCATATGCTTCCTCTAGTCTGCTGTTTATTTCATCTAGTGTCTATTTAATTTCATTTATTATGTTTCATTATTGATTGGTTCTTTTTTTTTCTGCTTATTAAAGGTCTCACTTGATATCCTGCACTCTTGTCTCAAGTCCAGTGAATATCTTTAAAATCATTACATTAAATTCTCTCTTAGGCATATTACTTATGAGTGTTTCACTTACGTGTTTTGCTATGGTTTTGTCCTATTCTTTCATTTGGGATATATCGCTCTGTCTCCTCATTTGGTCTAATTCTCTGTGTCTGTTTCTGTGTGTTAGGAAAGTCAACTATCTTTTGTCCTTTGCTTTTCAAATGGCCTAATGAAGAACAAGTTCTGTAGTGCAGTGCCCCCTGTTCAGCAGATTATGGAACTTCCCAGATGTCTCCTATGTGTGCTGTGTGTATCCTGCTATTGTGTCCTGGCTGCTTCTCCTTTAGTCCAGTCATCTGCAGAGATTCTCTTTGATTGTCGTCGGCAGTGTTTGGTCCCCACATGAGGCATGGCATGCAGTTTTAACAATGTATGTGTTGATCTGCTTGCAATATGAGAACTGCTGCTGGGACCAGGACTGCATGAGGGGACACACAGTTTTAATAGCTTTTGCCTCTGGCTTCTGCAGGGTCCGCAGTGACCACCACTGCCACTGTCAGCCAGACTGAAGCCCTGAAAAATGTGAGTCAGGAGACATGGTGTTGGCAAAATGCCTTAGTCTTATTGGGGAAGGGTCCTGCAGCACCCACACTGAGGCAAACATGACTGAAAAGGCCAGACCCACCAAAGATAAAGGGTTCGGGGCTTGGTGTAAGTAAGTTATATAGTGAACTATGCTGGTTGCCACAGGTAACCCTGTTGTTTATTCTGGGTGGTGGTAGAGGGAGAGGATACCTGCACTCTCTTCTTTACCTGCAGAAGTCCTTCGGTGAGTCCTGCCTGTGTTGGACTTGCTTAAGGTGCATACATATTTCTCCCTCTTGTGTGCCTCAGGCATTGTTCAAACTGCTTTCTCTGTGCTGTATCTCCATAGGCTGTTTGTCCTGCTTTCTCTTTAAGGGCAGAGACTCAGCTTCTGGGAAAGAGAAAACAATATAAAGATTAATAGATTATTGTTTCCCATAGGTAAAGGGTGGTGAAAGGTTGAAAAGTTGAAAGCAGTTATTTTAGAACAGTGAAACTCTTCTGTAGATACTGTAATGATGCATAGATGACACGATTCATTTATCAAAGCCCATAGAACTTTATAGCACAAGGGGTGAATATTAATGTATGTTTTTATTTAATTAGGAGACCCCAGGTTGGAATGAAGAATGTAAAAAATATATTCTCTGTTTTAAATATATGGAATAATTACTCTGAAGCTTCTTTCTAATGGGGGAAATTTGCTGATCCAAGTAACTTTAGAAATGAATGTAATGTGGAAGACTAAATACAAAATAAAATTTGTTTAATAAGCACAAGGCTTTAGTTGATAAAGTTCTGTTTC
>NC_043704.1:100148263-100177922 GCF_006229205.1 Suricata suricatta | reverse complement strand
GGAGCATAGCAAGAGATTTCAACAATATTTTGTTTTAATAACCCCAGAGGGTTGGAAGTCGCACATATGTTTTTCATCTCCAACTATGAAATAGCCTTTTGAATGGGTTGTGTCTTTTATTCAACCAGTCATTCCAGATAGCAGATTATTTCTTTTTGTATAGCTAAAGTTATTTTAAAAAGAGAGAAGAAAAAGTATTTTGTTTTGGTTTTTCACTGGAAGGTGCTAGCTTAATTAAGTTAGAAACAATATTTTAAGCATCATTTTTTTTCAGTAATTAGCCTGTCATTTGCATTTGTTTACATTGTCTCACACACACACATTTCTTCTGAGATTGTAAATTTAAGATTTTAATAATTATTATCCTAGACACATAGAAAATATAGCAAAGGCCTTGTATATTATCTTATGTTAATTCTCACAAAAGATGTATAGTGTTCCAAACCTGGTGGAAATCATACTGAAACATAATACCGGTGTTTTTTTGGGTTTTTTTTTTTTTTAGCCTAAACTCTTATATACTGTAACATTTATTTTATTGTGGCAAAATGCATTAGAATTCATATAAAGTTTTTTGAAACTAATTGACCACATTTTAGGCTCTCTTTTTTTTTTTTTTTTGCTAAGAATTGACTGTGGGTTGAGCTACATGCACACAATATAGAAATCTGGCCATTGATCAGTAATATTGCATCAGAGTTAGTTTAAAAAAAGCATTCAGTTTAAAAAGCATTCAGATATATCATATGGTAGTTTATCAAAAAAGTGAAATTATATTTCTTTTAGCCCCTCACGCTTTTACTTTTTAATTTATTACTAACTCTCACATTTGAAGTTTGAGTGATTCCTTGCTAATTCCAAATATAAAAAGAAACAATTTCTTTAAAAGCTATTTAGAAACAATAGAATTACATTTGGAAGAAAAGGAATATGATCTATAATGCTATCAATCACCGATAACTATCCTTTGCCTCAGCCATAAATATCTTTATCATTTTTATATAAATTTAAAAAATAAAAATACATTTGACAACTCTCACATGGTTTAGATAATCCTCTGAAAACTTGTTGACAGTTCTAGTAACATTTAAGCAGTTTCAGAGCAAATAGAATGCTAGAAAGCCCCATAAATTATTTTTTTGTCCTAGCCTGGTCAAAATACAAAATATTGTTTATAATCTTTTCTCCCAACAAACTATAAAGTCATATTATATCTGAATATACATGAAAAAATATAATTTGTCAAATACAGGTTTTAAAAAGAAATGTACAGTAAGCAAGTATAGTTTATTTCAATGTGGCAAGAATCTTTCAGCAATTAAACTATTACTGTAATTTATCACATGTGATCATTCGATAATGCTAAGGACATGACATTTGATGATATTTAAAGATCATTTTCCATTTCCATCAGTCCAGTTCTAACTCATTACCCTTAAAATCAGCAAATAAATAGGAATTTCCATTTTACCATTTGCAATCACATTGTTCTCCCAGATATGAAAGTTTTGATTAAATAAAACAAAATAAATAACAGATATAAGTAGGATAAAGTGATTTGCAGCAGTATAGTGGATTGAACGGTGGTCCTTCAAGAGATCTATCTATCCACCTGGATATATCCACTTGTGAATGTGACCCTATTGTGAAAAAGTGTCCTTGCAAATATAATTAGCATAAGGACTTGGAGATGAGGTCATTCTGGATGAGGGTGGTTCCTAAGAGAAGAGAAGACAGGAGAAGGGAATACAGAGGAAAAGATGATGTGAAAATGGAGGCAGAGATTGAAACAATGCATCTGTAAGCCAAGAAATGCCACAGATCGGCAGCAGCCACCAGACTGGGAGAGAGGCTTGGAACAATTTTTTCCTTAGAGTCTGCAGAATGAATCAACTCATCTAATTCCATGTTATATAAATAACTGAATAAATAAATAAATAGAGAATAGACAAATCTCTCCTTTGCAGAAGATTTTCACAAAATTTATGTAGTTATGTTACTTGCAGAGATGACAGGTGAAGCTACTCCTTAAGTGTGGCTTCATATAGTTACTTCCTTTCAAAAAAGGAAAGAAAGAAGTACATTATAGTGGAGACTCCTGGTAACATAAATGATCAGGTTAACGTCAACAGTGATGGACCTTACTAATAGTATGTAATGTTGATTTTATGTGTTGAGAATGGTTCTTTATCTCAGTGATATTCTTACCAACAGCATATCACCCCAGTCTAATCATGAGGAACACATCAGATGAAATCCAATTGAAACCTATAAAATACCTGACAGATATCCTCAAACATGTCAAGGCCTAAAAATAGCAAATGTTTTATCAACTGTTATAGCCAAGAGGATCCTCAGGATATACTGGTACTAAATACAATGTGATATCCTGGAAGATATCCTGGAATGAAAAAGAAGGAAGGAGGAAAAACAAAGGAAATATAATGGATATTTAGTTAATAATAATTTATCAGTATTGGCTTATTTTTTGTGACAAATGTACCACACTAAATGTACTGTGCATGTAAGGTATTAATGGTGGAAACTGAGTAAAATTGGGGTAAATGTGAACTCTCTGAAGAAGGCAGGGGCCATACTACAAAAAGAGACACATTTTATTTTAATATTAATGTTTATGCCCCCAAAAAGTTTAAAAATTCTAATTTGAATTTCACTTAGTAACACAATCTGAGGTCAAAAATTGGTAAAACTAAATGAAAATGTGAACAAAGTGACATGGCAGATTTTCATTTATCTCTATAAGTAATAAAAATAAGGGAGGCTATTCAGCATAGGTCACATACCAACTAAGAACGAGAAAGAAGGTCACTGAGGCATCTTAGAAGGCACAAAATGTTTGCATTCAACGGGTGAAGAATTAAATGCAGTATTCACAGTAAGGTACAGAACAATTTGGTTAAAGAAGAGCAGTGATAAACAGTGCATCAAAATAATAGTTTATATTATTTTTCCTGATGGCTGCCTTTATAAAAGTAAAATATTCACATTTGAACTTAGTGCTTAATTCTTGGGATTTTTCATGTGTATGAAAATACTATCATGATCACCCTTCTCAGTTTTCAAGCTCTATAAACAGTACTATCAGTTCTGATAGTTTAGTCATAGTTTATGTTCTTTATAAGCAATTTGTCTATTCATTTGAATAATATCTTTTATTTCTACATCACTGACAAAGAAGCGTTTAAAATTACATATATTCTTTCAATGGTATATGCCAAATTGAATTAACTGTTTCAGTTTTGAGCGTGTTCATTGCTTTTGAGAAAATGCTAATTTGGTGAAATGGTGAGGCTAATAAAATTCACTGCCTAAATGCCTACTTTTAACTCTCCTTATAAGCCTTTCATATTAAATCAAGGTAATTTAATTAGTCTTTTATTCTGCTATAAACTAGACATGGTAGTGTTTTCTATTCAAGAAAAAAGGTATCGGGTTTTCCTGTTATCTGCCTCCTTTGCACTTCCCAAATCTGCACTTCAACCTCCCTGTGGAAATCTATTTCTCTATTCCCCGGAAAATCACTGGAGTGATGCAAACCACCATCATAGAAATGGGTGTAACTTCCAAACTATTCCTCAAAACCCATGGTGTGTGTTGTCTACATATTTGAATTATTGTGGAGGATTTTAAACTTGTGGCATGAGGTGTGATATTAGGTAAGACATTTAAGCCTTCCTGAGCGGGGGAGCCTAGTCTGGCTTTTATAATAAACCACTTCCACCTTAGCCTAGAATGAATGACAGGGTCAGATTTGCCCTCTTGCCTGAAACCACCAAAAACAGACAAAATAAATAACACAGTTGTTTTTAATACACTGCTCATCAGGCAATAGTGAAAAATGGTCCTTGAGAGATGGGAGTAAAGGGGTAGTTCCTATACTGCCCACCCTCCTTAAAGGGTTTCCACATTTTGGTGTAGGGAACAAGTAGGACCACTTGTTAAATTTAAGGGGCAATTAACAAGATATCATTTTATTTATTTTTTTTATATTACCAAAAGGAAATATGTTACTCAAAATTTCAATTCAGGAATGCCTGGGTGGCCTAGTCAATTGAGTGTCCAAATTTAGCTCAGGTCATGATCTTGCTGTCTGTGGGTTCGAGCTCCGCTTCGGACTCTGTGCTGACAATTCGGAGCCTGGAGCCTACTATGGATTCTGCGTGTCCCTCTCTCTCTGCCTCTCCCCCACTCGTGCTCTCTTTTTTTCTCTGAACAATAAATAAACATAAAAATTAAAAAATTAAGTTTAATTTCAATAGCCAATTTTTTTCACAAAATATCTGAAGTTGTACAGTTGATAATTTCTGGAGGTCGGTCAGCAGAGTTTTCATAGTTTTCTTTATATGTCACTATAAATTCAATACCCATTTTAAGACTGAAATCATAGGCACTCTAAGTTACTAAAAAGAATGGCTCTTTTTGATGTTCTTTCATGGCAGTTATATTTAAATGTAATCTAAATTCATATACAAGTTGAGTTTTAAAGAATTTTGTTCATATATATATATGTATATATGTATGTATATATATATATATATATATACACACACACACGCACACACACTAGTTAGGGATAGATTTGAATGTAACTAATTTATTTTTCTTTAAAAATACTTTTTTGGGGGGCACCTGGGTGGCTCAGTCGGTTAAGCGTCTGGCTTCAGCTCAAGTCATGATCGCACCGTTCGTGGGTTCAAGCCCGCGTTGAGCTCTGTGCTGACAGCTGGCTCAGAGCCTGGAACCTGCTCCAGATTCTCTGTCTCCCTTTCTCTCTGACCCTCCCCTGGTCATGCTGACTCTCTCTCTGTCTCTCAAAAATAAATAAAAAGCATTAAAAAATTAATAAAATATACTTTTTTAGGGGGCAGATTTTATGTTCACAGAAAAATTGAGTGGAAGATTCAGAGATTTCTCATATATCCCTATGTGTCCTTATATGCATAGCCACTCCATTTCACAACTCATCCTACCAGAGTGGTACCTTTATTACAATAATAAACCTACATGTCATTTTCACTCAAATTCATAGGTTACTTTAGAGCTCACTCTTGGTGTTATATATTCTGTGTGTTTGGACAAATTTATAATGATACTTATTTATCATTATAATATCATACAGGTTAGCCTTGCTGCCCTAAAAATCCTCTGTGTTCTACATACTCATCCCTTACTCCCTCTAAACCCGTGATAATCACTGAACTTTTAAATGTCTCCATAATTTTGCCCTTGCCAGGAAGTCATAAAGTCAGAATCAAACAGGATGTAACCTTTCTAGATTGACTTCTTTCAGTCACTAATGTGCATTTACATTTCTTTCTTGTTTCTACATGATTTGATAGCTCATTGCTTTGTAGGCCTGTAGAATAATCCATTATATAATTGTACCATACTTCTTGTTTGCATGTTTTGTAATCTCTTGATCTACCAAAGGACATATTGGTTGATACCAATTTGGGCAATAATGGATAAAGCCACTCCAAACATCACTGTGCAGGTTTTTGTGTAGGCACAGAGTTTCAGCTTTTTTTAAAGAAAATATTCTTTATTTTTGAGAGATAGAGAGTGTGATCAGGGGAGGAACAGAGAGAGAGGGAGACAGAATCTGAAACTGGCTGCAGACTCTGAGCTCTCAACACAGAGCCTGACACGGGGCTCAAACCACAAGACCATGACCTGATCTGAAGTCAGATGCTTAACCAACTGAGCCGCCCAGGCACCACTCAAGCTTTTTTTGAGTAAATATCAAGAATTGTGATTGTTGAGTCAAATGGTGAGAGTATATTTAGTTTTGCTAGAAACTGCCAAACCATCTTCCAAAGTGGTGTTAGGGTTTTATATTTCCAACAGCAATAAATGAGTGTTCCTGTTGCTCCATATCCTCTCCAGCACATGCTGCTGTCATTGTTCTGGATTTCAGCCATCTAATAGTTATGTAAATTATATCTTATTGTTGTTTTAATTTGCATTTCCCTGATGATATATGCTTATTTGTCATCTGTGTATCTTCTTTGATACAATGTCTTTTAGGCCTTTGGGCCATTTTTTAATTGATTATTTTCTTCATGTTGTTTTAAGACTTCATTATAAATTTTGAATGAGTCCTGTAGCAGATGTCTTTTCTGCAAGTACTTTTTCCCAGTCTGTGGCTTTGTTTTTTTGTTTTTTTTTTTTAAATCTTGATATAGTCTTTTGGAGAAGTTTTTAATTTTAATGAAGTCCAGCTTACCAGTTCTATCTATCATGGTGTTATGTATAAAAATTTATTGCCAAACCAAAGGTTATCTAGATTTTCTTCCTACAGTATATTCTAGTTTTATAGTTGTGCATTTTACATTTAGGTCTGCAATCCATTTTGAGTTAAATTTTGTGAACAGTATAAGGTCTGTGTCTAGATTCTTTTTCTTTTCTTTTCTTTCTTTCTTTCTTCCTTTTTTTTTTTTTGATGCAGATATCTAGTAATTCTGGCACCATCTATTGACAAACCTGTCTTTTCTCCATTATATTGCCTTTGCTCCTTTGCAAAGATCAGTTGACCATGTTTATGGGGGTCTATTTCTCTCCTATATTCTGTTCCATTGATTCATTTGCCCATTATTTTGCTAATATCACACTGTCATGATTACTGCAGCATTACAGTAAGCTTTAAAGTCAGATAGTGTCAGTTCTCCAACTTTGTTCTACTTCTGTTTTGGTGTAGGATGTTCAGGCTTTTTTACCTTTCCATATGAACTTTAGAATCAGTTTATCAATTCTTACCAAAAAAATTTTTGAGGTTGAATTGAATCTATAATTTATTTATGTTTCTGTTTATAATAAGTTAATATTTTCATATATAATATTTCCATCATAAATTTTTTCATTATTCTTTATAGTTCACAAAAAAGTGAACTGAAAAGTACTAAATGTTTTGATATTATTTCTGTATAGATTTTGTATTTTTCTATTATATTGCATTATGCCATACTTAATAGTATTCAGAGGTTAAGATCATACTTGCTCTGGGCTTCATGTTTTCAAGTGTGTCACATAGTATAATAATTATAAGGAAGGCACTTGTGGGTTAGAGCACTGGGTGTTATATGGAAACCAACTTGACAATAAACTCTAAAAAATAATTATAAGGAACATTATTTATAAAACAATACATCAAAAACTAATGTTTGATTCATTATATATCTTTTATTTAAGAAGCTATGCAATATAACAGGAAATAACTCACACTATTTATTGGGATAATAATGAAGATTAAAATCTGTGTGGCATAACCCAGTACATTATAGTTTCATGACTAAGAATATAGTTTTATATTCGCTTACCTGCATTTGAATGTCAGCTCCAATAGTAATTAGGAGTGAAACTACAAATATTTTTGCCTAGGTTTCAGTTCTCTGTCCTGTAAAATAGGTTAAAACAATATGTAGTTATGAGGATAACACATGCATTTTGTTTAGTACCAAACAGATTTATAGTAGGTATTTAGTAATGGCTGGTTTCTATAGCCGTAATAAAATCATTTATATGTGATTTGAGTTTTTTCCATATAAACATTACCCCCAAGAAATTGTTTTTCTATTACATAGTTTGCTGAGATGTTTTTTGGGGGAAGGGTGTGGAAAAGCCACATGAAATATCTAGGTGCTTATCCTTCACTATCATTCTTCATTTCTTTTTTTTCTTTTTAACATTTTATTTTATGTTTGAGAGACAGACAGAGCATGAGGAGGGGAGGGGCAGAGAGAGAGAGGGAAATACAGAATCCAAAGAAGGTTCCAGGCTCTGGGTTGTCAGCACAGAGCCCGAGGTGGGGCTCAATCCCATGAACCATGAGACCATGACCTGAGCCGAGTTGGACACTTAACTGACTGTGACACCCATTTGCCCCTATCATTTTTTATTTCTTAAGAACTCATAGGATTCCAGGTTCTGTTTCACATACTAATAATACAATGTTTTAAATAGTTTCAGTTTTGAGATTTTTTAAAATCTGCTTCCAGAATTAGAATTTATATTTTTATAGGCCAGTATTCTGCTTGGACCAAAATTGAATATTTTTATAACATATCAATCATCTGGAAATAGTAATAGCATGTGAAATGACTTATAATTAAATGTAACTTTGTTGTAGAATTTATAGGTTCTTTCTTCATAGGAAATCACTCAATTTTTTATTTACTGATTTTTTTGTTGAAATATTTTTGAGTGAAATATACATTCCTTTTATTGCCAACTGGAAAACATGATTAACAGTGTAATTCTTCTAATAGTTTATAAAATTGATACTTATTATTTTCATATGACTTTAAATATAGTTTTAGTAATCATTCTTTAAAGTCAATTAAAATTTTAACTTGAAAGAATTTTTTCTAGTTACCATTACTTACACAGTCCATTAAAAATTAAAATACATGATTGGTGTTAGGGGTGCTTAACAAGAATAATGTGAATTTTTATTTATCTTTTTATAATACTTATGTATTTGACATTATGCAGATTCATAAAATTATGACTATGTACCTTCTATATGCACAAAATGTGATTAAAATGCTAACAAATAACAAGTACATTAAATTATGAAGTACAATGTTTGATCTCTTTTATCTGGTCTCACATGTTCCTAGAATATTTTTTTCTCAATTTCACTTTTCACGTTCATGATATGAATAATATCATCTATTTTGGTCTTTATCAAACTATGAGAAGATAGCCATTATGTAAGGATTCCTAAGTCATTCTAATGGTGGGCAAAGTCAGAAAGAGCATTAAGTAAACAAGGATGGTATCCAAAACTTATCAGTTATAAACAAAAATGTTTGTTCCAGCACCAAATAAATATAACCTGCTTTCTCACATCCTTTCTTTTTATCTATTCATTATTTTATTTTATTTTATTTTACTTTTTTTCTCTGCCATCTTTCAAAAACAGAGTAGATGTTTAATAATCATATAATTGTCAGAAATATTTCTATTTTCCATGGAAATTATTTTATTTTTACTTGATTTTATTATTTACCCCATATTGGACATATATATATATGCTAATAGTCCATGAATATTTCTTTAAATAGTTTTATTCAAAGTTTATTTGCCTCTGAAATGTGACAGTGCTATTACCAGTTATTGTAAATTTAGGAAAACTTTCTGGCTTTAATCAGAACACAACCAGAGAATTGAGTTCAGGTACTTCATGACAATGTGAAACAGTCTTTCAAAAATGTGATCCTGAGATTTTCACTCCACCTTTAATGAAAAGTGAGCTGAAGTCATACAAATGACATGCACCACCATCTTCCTCAAAGAGTAGTTAGTTCCTAATCCACTTTGATACTTGGAAAATTTGAGAATCGTAATTACACAGATCATTGCCATTAAATGTGTCCATATTAATTATATGCTTGAAATGTTTAAAGCAAATACTCCATTTCCACTGAAGAAGGTGTAAAACTATCTCAAGTAGATTTTTCAAAGAGTATGTCTAGGTGCACATGCATGCAAGCATACACACACACACGTGTGAGTGTGCACATGCACACACACACGGGCATCTTGGTTATCTGGAGGTTGGAGGTGGCACATTAAAAATAAGACTGCTCTGTTCTGTGAATTCTAGTTGATAATTATTTCATAGGAAGGTCAATTGCATATAATTGAGCACTAGTAATTAATAAATTTGGATTAATCATAATTCCAAAAGGTTTCTGTCTCCAGGTTCATTTTTGTTGCATATGACAGGAGTTTTTTCTTTTTCAAGTCTGAATAATAATTTTATTTTGTATACATACCACATTTTCTTTATCTCTTTATATGGGCAGTGGACACTTGGTCTCTTTTCATATCTTGACTTTTGGGCATGATGCTGTAATGCACATGAGAGTAGAGATATGACTTTACGATACTGATTTCATTTCCTTTGGAAAATACCAGATGTAGGACTTCTGGATCATATATAATTCTGTTTTTCATTGTTTGAACAACCTCCATACTGTTTTCCATAGCTGATGCACCATTTTATATTCCCACCAACAGAATATAGGATTCCAATTTCCTCACAACCATGTCAACTCTTACTATCATTTTTTTAAATAATAATAACCCTAACAAGTGTGAGATGATATCTGCTTTTGATTTTTATTTGCATTTATTTCCCTATCAATTAGGCTAATTGGGTATCTTTTCATATGCCTGTTGTTCATTTGTATTTCTTTGGAGAAACATCTATTCAATTTCTTTGCCCATTTTCCTTTAATTTAAAAATAGTTGGCACACAATGTTATCTTAGTTTCAGGTGTACAACATAGTGATTCAAGTTTATACATCATGCCATGATCACCAGAGTTGAAGATACTGTCACTATACAATGCTGTTTCACTAATGTTGACCATATTCCCTGTGTTGTACCTTTTATTCTCATGACTTACTCATCAGCTATTTTTCTTTACACTAACAATGAACCCTCTGAAAAAGATACTAAATAAACAATCCCATTTACAGTCCCATCTAAAGCAATAAAATAGGAATAAATTTAACCAAAGAAGTAAAATATCTGTACACTGGTAATGATAAGTCAGTGATGAAAGAAATTGAGCAAAACACAAATAAGTAGAAAGGCATCCCATGTTAATGAATTGGAAGGATTAATATTGTTAAAATGTCCACACTATCCAAAATGATCAACAGGTTCAGTGCTATCACCCTCAAAGTACCAATGACATTTCTAATAGAAATAGAAAAAGTAATGTTAAAATCTTATAGATCTACAAAAGACCCAGAATAGTCAGTGAAAAACAACACTAGAGGCATGACCCTTTTGATTTCAATATATATCACAAAGCTACAGTAATTAAAATTGTATGGTACTTGCATAAAGACAGACATATCGACCAGTGGAACAGAATAGAGAGCCTGAAAATAAACTCATGCACATGACAACAACTGATCTTTGACAAGGACGCCCAGAACACACAGTGTGACAAAGTAGTCTCTTCAACAGATCTTTTTCAGAAAACTGGACATCCACATGCAAAAAAGTGTTTTTTCCAGAGTTGTTTCTTATTAATAATTATAAACCAAGATTTCCATATCCATTATTTTAATAAAAATCAAGATTATTTTCTGTATTACTAACAATGCTGCTATGAATACTCTTAATTTTTTTCAAATTTAAAAATGTTTTTATTTATTTTTGAGAGAGAGAGACAGCGTAAGCAGGGGAGGGTCAGAGAGTGGGGGAGAACCAGAATCCAAAGACAGGCTTCAGGCTCTGAGCTAGCTGTCAGCACAGAACCTGATGTGGGGTTCGAACCCACAAACCATGAGATCATGTCCTGAGCCGAAGTTGGGTGCTTAACCAACTGAGCCACCCAGGTGCCCCATGAATATTCCTTTAAAAGTCTCTTGGTATTTATGTACAAAAGATTCTCTTGAACAATTCCATATTATATTGAAGAATATACAAATGCTTGGCCTTATAAGATAGTGCCAGACTATTTTATTAAAATTAAATTAAGAAAATTAAAATGTCCTATAGCAGTGCATAAGAATACCTACATCTTTGATAAAAGTTGTCATTTTTCAAGATTTTAAAAATGTTTTTGTGCTATGAGTGAAATGATACTCCGTTTCTTTTTGGGTTAATATATTTTATTAATTTATAGGAGTTATTTATAACTTAGAGATGATTGTTCTTTGCATTTCTTTTATTTACTTTAATAGTTTTTTAACTGTAGTCATGATATGGTTATGTTTGATTTGGATTTTTGAAACATTTAGGATTTTTTTATGAGCTACTAAGGGGCAACTTTGGTTAAATCAGTCTCCCTTCCTTCCTTCCTTCCTTCCTTCCTTCCTTCCTTCCTTCCTTCCTTCCTTCCTTCCTTCCTTCCTTCTCTCTCTTTCTCTCTCTTCTCTCCCTCTTTCTCTTCCTCCCTCCTTCCTTCCTTCCTTCTTGAACGTAATACTTTCTCTACTCTCTTTCATTCAGGATCCTATATATTCCTTAAAAAATCAAGCTTGTTACTTTTGCTCTTCAGACGATCTTTATTTATGTGTAAATTATTTTTTTTCAAGCTTGGCTCACTTATCAATAAATCATATTGGTATTTGCAGTCTGCATCATGATTGTAGAATACCAATCATTGCTTTTTCTTTTCATCTTTATAGTTGCTTCATAAGTTAAGTACACAGTAATTTATAATCATTAATATTCCTGATGTATTAGATCACTTACTAGTAATTTTTTGTCTTAGAATTGATTTTATTAAGTGCTCATATAGCTCTTCATGTCAGAATTAGGTGTTCTTCCGTCACAATGCTTTCTCTAATGGTCTGTAGACCATTTTCAACTTCTCTGGTATGTTTGGTCATGCATTTAAAGTCACAAGTGGGATGTGAATGGTGCTGATATGTGCAAATTTCAGTTCATATTCTAGAACACCTATTGCTATACTTTAACTCCTTCTTTCTTTTCACTGAAAAGATATAAAAATCCTTAAGGCATTCTTTTAAAACCATATTGAGGACAGAGGATGGGCAGACTTCCGTCTAGCCTGGATTACTTTATAAAGCACAGACTGCCTTATATCCTGGGATATTATATAATGGGGGAAAAAACTAACTTATTTAAGGTAATGCTTGTTTCTTTTTTTGGCAGCTTGGCTTTCACCACAACTAATGCATTGATGCATTTTATTTATATCTGTTTTGGTGGGCTGATTTTTTGGATCACTTTAATTTTAATCTTTTTGTTTCTTAGGTTTTACACATTTCCTTTATAACCAATATATAAATGGAGTTTCTTTTTTATTAATATTTATCAGAATTATGAAGGAGTTGCAGCTTCATTCCCATCTCCCCTTTAAAACATGGCCCCCCATCACATCCCTTAAACAGAAACTCTTGCAACTAGCACAAAGCTAAAGCTTTATAGTGTGAATATTTGTGCCTGCTTCTAATGGAGGTCCATCCCCACTGAACATTTGGTGTAGAGCTTTATTTATTTATTCTGTTTATTTAGAGAGAAAGAGAGAGAATGAGCAATGGGAGGGGCAGAGAGAGAGAGAGGACAGAGAGAGGACACAAACTGTTAGATCATGATCTGAGCCAAAAGCAAGAGTTGGATGCTTAACTGACTGTGCAACCCAGGTGCCCCAGAATGTGTCTCTTTATTGCCACATGTAAAAGTTCCAGGTTTCTTTTAGCCAAGCTATACAAGAAAACATTGCATTTTATGTAGCACTTAGTATTTTTACATCAGGAACAGTCCTCTTCCTCATACAGACTTCTAGGTCTTTGTCTGGCTCCTGGTTGATCCTCTTTTTCCTTCCTTATGTGACTACTTTGCCTCCCTCTGTATTTTAGAACTTTTTTCACTTATGCTGAAGTTTGAACTATCACGTGATGACTTTTATGGAAGAAAAATAATTAGGACCTATATACATTACCATTCCCCCTACACAATGACTGACATCTCTCCTATGCAGTCTGGAACTCAGAAATTAACTTGAGATTATGCACAAATAATATTTATGGTATATGTACCCTACATAAAGTCTAGTTATAAAGATACTGTCTTAATAGATAATTGGTTCTAAGAATATTCAGTCAAATATGAATGCTCTGGAGCAGTGAGATTAATTGAGGATATTTCAGTAAAATCTTGCAGTTTTAATGTTTAGTGAGTATGACCCATTTTAATAATATTTTCCTTCTGTTAAAAGAATCTCAGATCTACATTGACCCTCAGAAATGTTTTCACCTCTAATTTTAGGTTTGCACAAAAAGTAGGGAAAGAATGAAAATTATTGCAAGACTCTGAGGTGAAAACATTTTTCTACACATGCAGATTTAGAAGAAATGGTAATGATATGCAAATTTCAATTTATAATATAAAATTTTATGTATTTCATGAACATGACATGTTTCTCTATTAGATTTCCATTTTTTATCCATTTACATAATTACATACTTTGCCTTCATCTCCAGTCATCTCACAACTCATCCTTCTGTAATCATGCCTTGTCATAGAATGAAGGATCAAAACGTATCCCTTGTCTAGATATATTTGTAACATTGGTACGGTATAACCTGAAAATTAAGCTTTGTATATTTTCTCATTAGTATTTACCAAAACTGTATTTTGCCAAAGATACATTTTTTAACTTTATTTATTTTGAGAGACAGAGAGAGAGAGAGAGAGTGTGTGTGTGGGGGGGGTGTGTGGGTGGGTGGGTGGGTGTGTGTATGTTATAGAGGGGCAGAGAAGGCTGGAGAGAGGATTCCAAGCAGGCTTTGCAGGCCTGATGCAGGGCTCAATCTCAAGAACCATGAAATCGTGACCTGAGGCAAAATTAAGAGTTGGACCCTTAATCAACTGAGCCACCCAGTCACAGACATACATTTTTAAGTTAAATCATAGTAAACATTTTGGAACAAACTATAGTAGAATTTATTTCTATATTATTTTCTACAATCACCATCTTGAGCAAAAAATAATACATAAGAAATAAATTATTAATGAGTATTAATATGATTTTAAAACAGATAAATATATAATATATAGTGATGCATGGCATATGTAAAATAATATGATACATATTTAAATAAATAAATAAATAAATAATGTATAAAATATAACTACCATATTATATGTTAGATACTTCTGGTATGTTAAATTAATATTTTATTTACTCGTAAACATGCATACTGAGACAGGAAGAAAGAGAAAATTTGAACAGATTCATAACCAGCAATAAAATTGAATCAGTAATCAAAACTCTCACAACATGCATACACATTGATTTTAAGAAACCCTCAAAAGGGGTGGCTGGTTGGCTCAGTTGGTTAAGCATCTGACTTTGGCTCAGGTCATGATCTCACAATTTGTGGGTTCGAGCCCCGCATCTGCTCTGTGTTGACAGCTTAGAGCCTGGAGCCTGCTTCGAGTTCTTGTGTCCTCTCTCTATGCCCCTCCCCTGCTCATGCTCTTTCTCTGTTCTCTCTCAAAAATAATTAAACTAACAACAACAACAAAAACCCTCAAAAGGTACAAATATATGTTTGTATTGTATATAGCGTTCTTTTATATATTGCCATATAATTATATGAAATATTCATGTAAATATGCCAAATAGTGCTTTCAACATGGATTGATATTAACTACAGAGCAGTTTCCTATAGGTTTTCCTGATGGAAGGCATCATGTACAAAATCTTCCCTTTAATGTCACAAGAAGTACTTGAAGTATTTATGCCAAGTTGGATCTTTCTTACTTCTCTATAGTTACTAGTTCTTGAACTTTACGCAATGATGTTCGGCAGGAGAATAAAAATGTGAGGGTTGCCAGTAATTCCTATAGTAGGCAGTTTTTAGGAAACAGGAAATAAGAGTAGTCATCAGCTGTATTGTTTTGGCACCATTCCTATATTTTTAGTGGCATACAATACTTACTCTTATGAATCACAGCAAATTCCACTCCTTGGATGTTTGCAATTGCACTTTTCATGTGAGTTACTGAGCTGTTAGAGCTTGCACACTGCTAAATGTCAGATGAAATCAGCACAAGTGTTTAATAGCTTGAAATAAACCTACCCAGGGCTGAGGGAATTCCTGATACAGTAAACCAGTTTCAGTGAGTGAGTCTAGGGTAAAAATGAATACATACTTCCACTCTATAAGTAAACATTTGCTTTAATTACATCTGGTTAAAGAATATTTTCTTGTTATTACGTATTGAGTACTCCTATATTTTCAAGTATATATATGTCTACTTGGCTTATTAGAACAATTTAATTTAACTTTAAATACTTTAAAAAACCAAATATAGTTACATCATTCAGATTAGTTTTATTTTTTGTATCTTAAGCATTTCATATTTCTAAATCAAAATTGTTATTGTAATTTGATTCAGAACTAAAAATATTTCATGGATAACATATACATAAAACTTTATTTATTAATATATTAAAATTAAATTAATTCCCAAATTGTGTATGCTTATTTAAATTTAATGAATTCATATACATGCTTTCACTTTTGAAAAATGTGATGCTTGTTTAATGAAGCATTTAAGATACTAGTGTATTTACTCATCTACTTGTTTTTGAGATTGCTCCACAGGCACTGACATGTGTATTATTGGAGATAACTAATACAGGGAAATATATGTTTGGCACATAATTGAGGAAAAATGATCATGCAAAGTATTGTGTTAGCTGTCTATTACTGTGCAACAAGGTACCCTGTAATTTAAATGATTAGTACAATGAACACTTTACTTTCATTCTGTTTCTGTGGGTCAGAAATTTCCATGTGATTAAGCTGAATCCTCCATTTCTGGCTCTCTCACAAGGCTGCAGGCAAAGTGCCTGCTGAGTTTCACCTGAGATACCATTCACTTCTAAGTTTATTCATGTGCTGTTGATACAATTCAATTTTTCATGGCTTCTTGGACTGAAGAGCTCTTGAAAAGAGAGCCTCAGTTCCTCACAGACTTTTGACCTGAAGCTGCCCTAGTTATTTGGGGACTTGTGCTTCTCCACGGGATAGCTCATCACATAGTTGTTGGCTTCATCAGAAGTAGCAAGTGAAAACTGCAGATGGTGTTATCATTGGAAGTCATCTTTTGTAACCTAGTCTCATCCTATTACTTTTATGCTCATTCTGTTTTTTATAAACACATCATTAGATAGAACCAACACACAAGAGGAGAGGATCACACATGGGTGTGAATAGCAGTATATCAGGATTTTTAAAATCCTTTAAAATAGGTTTATTAAAATGAACTTTAACTTTTCTCTCATTATTAAAAACATTCCTGGGACGCCTGGGTGGCTCAGTTGGTTGAGCATTGGACTGCGGCTCAGGTCATGATCTCACAGTTGGTGGGCCCAAGTCCAACATCAGGCTCTGTGTTGACAGCTCAGAGCCTGAAGCCTACTTGGGTTCCGTTGTCTCCCTCTCTCTGCCCCTCCCCCACTCATTGTTGGTCTCTCTCTCTCTCTCTCTCTCTTTCTCTCTCTCTTTCTCTCTCTCTCTCTCTCTTCCCCCCCACCTGCTCCCTCCCACTCTCCTTCTCTCCCTCCCTTCCCTTTATCCCCCTCTCCTCTCTATCTTTCTCTCAAAAATAAAACATTTAAAAAATTTAAAACATATCCCCAGGGACACCTGGGTGGCTCAGTCGGTTAAGTGTCCAGCTTTGGCTCAGGTCATGATCTCATGGTTAGTGGGATCAAGCCCTGCATCGGACTCTGGGCTGACAGCTAGCTCGGAGCCTGGAGCCTGTCTTCAGATTCTGTGTCTCCCTCTCTCTCTGACCCTCCCCTGCTCATGCTGTCTCTCTCTCTCTCTCAAAAATAAATAAAACATTAAAAAAATAAAACATATTCCAAACTAAATCTGAAGTAAAAAAAGCAAAACTAGTAGCAAAATTGGAAACATACTACATAAATTTATCACACCTAGGTAAAAGTAATAAGAAAGTATAATTCTTATAACAGAAGGAAGCATGTTGGGGAAACAGAATTGTAGCATGGAAATAAAAAGTCAATTTCAGCACTTAAACTATACTAAAAAGAAGTAATAATAATTTAAATAGTATAAACTTGCTTTTTAAAAAATATTCAGATTGAGTTAGGCTACAAAATACATTTATATAAAATATTCAAAATAGGACAGAAAATTTAAAGGGAAAATTAATTTATAAAGCTACTTACAGGGATTGCAAAAGAGAAAATAGTTAAAGTACAGTTATCTCAGAAAACATTTATGTGAGTTAATTTACTTACTTTTTCTAAATTCACTTTTTATAAATTCATTTTAACTGAGATTGAAGCCATTGTTAATAGATCAGCTATATGTCACATACAATAATTTCCTTTATAAATAAACAGACATAAATTGGCCACTCTATCAGTTGCAAACTATTTGTTTTTAGGAAATTCATATTGTTACATGTAAATAGAAGATAGTATAATCATTTAATGAGGTTACATGCTTAACAGTACCTAATACAAAATTGTAACTTATTAACTGAGAATTAAAATAATAAATTAGACGGCACCAGTGTGGCTCAGTAGATTAGGCATCCAACTCTTGAGTTCGGCTCAGGTCCTGATTTCACAGTTCAGAGATTGAGTGTCAGGCCCCTAGCTGACAGCAAGAAGACTCCTTGGGATTCTCGCTCACTCTCTATCTGCCCCTTCCCTGCTCACATTCTCTCTCTCCCAAAATAAATAAACCTAAAAGTAATAATGCAGTTAAATATTATACAAAACAGTAAGTGGTATATGAAAGATAAATGGAAATAAGAGATTATGAGAATCAGAAATAAATGGAGACCAGCTTTGAATACTCTCTTAGCAGACAAAACCAGTTTAATAATAAAAACAAAGCTTAACAGCTTATTTTGCATGACCAACTTGGCCTGAGCCATTTTTTACTTAGGCTTCTGGAAATTGTAAGTAAAACTTGAACTGTTTCCTCAAGTGGACGTGAAGTAACCACTAATGAATTCTCTGTAATTTAAGAAAATTGTAATATTATAACAAATCACCATAAAGAATACACAGTCATTGCTATCTCATTCCCTCTGAGCTTCATTCCATGATTTTATTTAAGTGCTCCTGGTTTGCAAAGTGTCTTTTTGGTGTGTGCACAATAAACTTTTACTAATTGCTTATTCAGTGATTTCACTGGTTTTATTTTTCTTATTTCTGAACTATCTCCAAATTAAGAGATACTTTTATTGAGAAACTTTTAACATTTTAAAAAAGGGAAATAAGGAATGAATGGGAAAGTGTAAGGCTGTCTAACAGATAACATTGTTTTACCAGGGTGATCAAATTTGATTATATAGTTAGAAATAAAAGAACACAGGGGCGCGTGGGTGGCTCAGTCAGTTGAGCTCCCAGCTTCAGCTCAGGTCATGATCCCACGGTTCGTGGGTTTGATCCCCACGTCAGGCTCTGTGCTGACAGCTCAGAGCTTGGAGCCTGTCTTTGGATTCTGTGTCTTCCTCTCTCTCTGACCCTCCCCTGTTCATGCTGTCTCTCTATCTCTCAAAAATAAATAAAACATAAAAAAAAAGAAATAAAAGAACATAGTTAGAAACAAAAGACCATTTTCCTGTAGTGAACACAGTAAGTTGACCTCTGTGATCCCCTCTTTGAAAATGTCAAAAGAGGAGCTGGACTCTCTTGAAAAAGAGAGCTGTTGGCTTTGAAGAACCAAAACACCACTTTCTCCAAGGGATTATGGCAAAGGTCATGTGGCCTGAAACCATTGGTGACATGTAAGAGCTGACAGCAGCAGGTGATAGCTAGCAAGAGAACAGTTCTAATTTCTATAGTAGCAAGAAGATCAATTCTGCCAAAATCTTCAAGTTTAGAAGCAGATATTTTCCCCTTCAATCCTGTGATGACATTGCAACTTAGCATGTATCTAATGGTAGCATTTTAAAACCCTGACTGAGGACCCGAGTCCTGACCCACAGAAATTGTGATACAATAAATGTTTGTTGTTTTCAGCTGCAAAACTTGTGGTAATTTGTTATATAGCAATAGAAAAGTAATAATTTCATGATACTTGTAAAACTAAGTAATGACCCACTGCATTCTGATTATGACATACTGAGCCTAAAAGAAATTTGTTACAAAACCAGAAACTTTAAATTAAAAAATCAAAACATAAGAAAATTTTTAAAAAATGCTAAAATTGTCCTATTAAAAATGAAAAGCAATTTGTTTGCCTTCATTGATATACAAGATAAAATTTGGCAGATATTAAAAACTTTTCCTGTTTGGTTTATTTTCTTGTACTCTAATGCTGGCAAAGCATCTGTCACACACTAGAATTGTACTTCTCTATGACCTTTCAATAATATCAGTCATATTATAAGACTTCTTCAGGTCAGTGAAATGGAGAGCATATGTTATGTTTGTCTCTTAAAAGCTTTGAGACCAAAATGCCTTATTATCTTTCTTTGGAGATTCTGGGTGCATGTGACAAAGTAGAAGCCCTCCTGCTAACTAAACAACTAATATAAACAGAGCCCCCATGACAGAAAGTATGACTAAGAATGAAATATTTGCTGTATTATGCCATGAGACATATAGGCTTATCTGTTACTGTTGCAAAATTGATATAAAAAATGATTCTTCAAGTAGGTGCTAGTGTGGCAAAAAGAAAAAACACACATTAAAATCATAGCAATGCTTTGAGTCAATTGTTTTAAAGCGTTAGAAGATATTAATGCTAGAGTCTAGATGGAGAATGATAAATATTATATAGTGACAGAACATTTGATAAAACTGTCCCTGTGAAATATAGTAATATATTACTGAGCTGTTATTTATAGGGGGAAATTTTAGAGTGTATAGATTACCAATGGTCCCAACAGATTAAACACTATTATATAAAGGGATGACTGTACGATAAAATATATAGAAAATTTGAAGGAGAATGAAAACAGAAAAGATAAAAGCTAGAAATGCAAGGACGTTCAGGGTTGGAAAAGACAAATTCTGTCAACCCCCAGAGGAAAGACCTTTACACTTCAGAGGTCAATTAAAACTCAGAATAAGTAACAAGATCAGATAAGGAATTCATTATTAAATTGTAAAAAAAAATGAATTAAAGTCATAACATTAAATTTTATCAATTAAATTAAAAATAGTTTATGGAAAAGAGTTCAAGGTTGTATAACTCTCTTACCTACATTAGATGAGAGAGGAACAAAGAGGTCAAGGTATGGGAACAAAAAAAAAGCAAAGAAATACAGAAAATGTGAAAATTATATCAAGAAAGTAGCTATGTGTTACAGTCTTATACTTATGGCTATTCACACATGGGATTGACTTAATTCAAAAAGGTAAGAATCTGATTGATTTTAAAGATATTTGTACCAAAAATAGCAGCACCATCCTATACTAAATGACAAAATATTCTAGTTCCCACACATATCAACATAGAGAAAGTGGGCTGAGAAAACTGCTCAGCCCTAGGGCATATTTTTAGATGCCAATTTGGGGGGGACAACTTCAGAATTGGAAGGTAAGGTTTACCCTAAAAGTGAAACACTGGTCATGGAGAAAAATCCAAAAGTTGTAATAAGAGCTTGGCAATCCCCTGTTTAGAGAGCCTATCAATGTGCTTCAAATGTGATTTGAGAATCATTATGAGTGAAAAATGTGTGTCCTATTTTTCACCTTTACAAGTGGGGATACTTCCTGCAGTTAAGGCTATTTCTGTTAGACCATATATGGGATACTTAAGTAGTAGAATACTTGTCTTTTTAGTTTGAGGTTTCTGGGTCAAGAGTAAACATCTTTGGAACTGATTTGTTGACAACAGTGTATCATTCCCAATGAAGAGGCTGTTGCTAAGGAATGCTGAGCTTTGAGCTTAATACTATGTCTGGATGGACTTTTGGGGTTGTATTTCTCAGGGAGAGTTGAGTGATTTTGTTTTCAGAATGGAGAGTGAGACATCTTTTTGATGCCCAAAATGATGGAGTATGTTGGTCATTAGTGTTCATGAATTATTTCTGGCTTTCTGCCTTCAGGACAATTAAAAATTTCCTGCCCTGTCTGGAATTAGCTGTGGCCATGGAAATTGATTTTATATAATAAAATGTTAATGGAAGTGAAGTTCATTGCTTAAGTGTAGGTTTTGAGGGATAGTACGTTATTAGCCATTTTCCCCTTTCTGCCTCAACAGCAGAAAGTCATGTTAAGACAATCTTTTTTAGTTTTGAATCCTGAATAATGAAGAACAGACAGGCTGCATAGTGGACCAAGTAATTAATATAGCATAAGCAATACTTAAATTTTCTTTTCATCAAGTCATTTAGATTTGAATCCTTTTATTTATTGTGTATGTTTGTAATTTATTCATTTTGCTGTATACTACATTTTACAAGTTGTATGAAATTCATATATTTTTAAATTAAAAAATTAAAGTTTTTGTTTAAATATCAGTTAACATATAGTGTAATATTATTTTCAGGTGCACAATATTGTGATTTAACACTTCCATGTGACACTTGGTCCACATCACAACAAATGTACTCCTTAATCTCCATCACCTATTTCACCTATCCTTTCTTTTTATTTATTTATTTATTTACTTATTTACTTATTTACTTATTTAATTTTTAAATAGTTTATTGTCAAATTGGTTTCCACACAACACTCAGTGCTCTTCCCCACATGTGCCCTCCTCCATCACCACCACCTCTTTTTCCCCTCCCCCTCCCCCTTCAATCCTTGGTTCATTTTCAGTATTCAAAAGTCTCTCAGGCTTTGTGTCCCTTTCTCTCCCCAACTCTCTTTCCCCCTTCCTCTCCCCATATTCTTCCATTAGGTTTCTTTTGTTCTCCTGTTAGACCTATGAGTGCAAACATATGGTATCTGTCCTTCTCTGCCTGACTTATTTCGCTTAGCCTGACACCCTTGAGGTCCATCCACTTTGCTACAAATGGCCAGATTTCATTCTTTCTCATTGCCATGTAGTACTCCATTGTATATATATATACCACATCTTCTTGATCCACTCATCAGGTGATGGACATTTAGGCTCTTTCCATGTTTTGGCTATTGTTGACAGTGTTGTTATGGACATTGGGGTACATGTGCTCCTATGCATCAGCACTTCTGTATCCCTTGGGTAAATCCCTAGCAGTGCTATTGCTGGGTCATAGGGGAGTTCTCCTGATAGCTGAAGGACCTGAATGCAATACAGTGAACCATCAAAACCCTCGAGGAGAAAGTAGGAAACAACCTCCTTGACCTCAACTGCAACAATTTCCTACTCAACACATCCCCAAAGGCAAGGAAATGAAAGCAAAAATGAACTATTGGGATCTCATCAAGATAAAAAGCTTCTTCACTGCAAAGGAAACAAGAAAACTAATAGGCAACAACTGACAGAATGGGAAAAGATAGTTGCAAATGACATATCAGATAAAGGGTTAGTATCCAAAATCTACAAGGATTTACCAAACTCCATACCTGAAAAATAAATAACCCAGTGAAGAAATGGGCAGAAGACATAAACAGACACCAAAGAGGACATCCAGATGGCCTACAGGCATCTGAAACGATGCTCAACATCACTCATCATCAGGGAAAAAAGAAATCAAACCACACTGGATACTGCCTCTCGCCAGTCAGAGTGGCTAAGATGAACAAATCAAGAGACTGTAGATGCTGGCGAAGGTGTGGAGAGACGGGCACCCTCCTACACTGTTGGTGGGAATGTAAACTGGTGCAGCTACTCTGGAAAAGAGTGTGGAGGTTCCTCAAAAAACTATCAACTATCCTTTCAATATACCTCCCCTCTGGTAACCATCAGGTTCCTCTCTATAGTTTAAAGAGTCTGTTTCTTGGTTGGACTCTCTCTCTCTCTCCTCCCTTTGCTCCCCAATTTTGTTGCTTAAATTCTACATATGAGCGAAGTCATATGGTATTTGTCTTTCTGTGAGTGACTTATTTCACTTAGCATAAAACTATCCACCTCCATCCATGTTGTTGCAAATGGCCAGATTTCATTCCTTTCTATGGCTTAGTGATATTCCATTATACATACACACACACACACACACACACACACACACACACACACACACTCTTTCTCCCTCTTTATCCGTTAATCAGTTAATGGGCACTTATGCTATTTCCATCATTTGGATATTATAGATAATTTTATAAGCATCAAGGTGGATGAATCCCTTTAAATTAGCATTTTTATATTTTGGGGGGTAAATATCTAGTAGTGCTCAATATCACTTATCAGGGAAATGCAAATCAAGACTACAGTGAGATACTACCTCACACCTGTCAGAATGGCTAAAATGAAGTACTGGTGAGGATATGGAGAAAGAGAAACCCTCTTGTGCTGGTGGTAGGAATGCAAACTGATGCAGTCACTCTGGAAAACACTATGGAAGTTTCTTGAAAAGTTGAAAATAGAACTACTCTCTGGGGTACCTAGGTGGCTTAGTTGGTTAAGTGTCTGACACTTATTATATTGGCTCAGGTCTTAATATCACCATTTGTGAGACTGAGCTCCACAGTGGGCTCACTGCTGACAGTGTGTGGCCTGCTTGAGATTCTCTCTGTTCCTGTCTTTCTCTCTACCCTTCCCCCACTTTCTCTCTCAAAATAAATAAACATAAAAAATGGAACTTTTCTACAATTCAACAATCATACAACTAGGTATTTACTCAAAGAGTACAAAAATACTAATTCAAAAGGATAGATGCCCCTCGACATTTATAGCAATATTACCTACAATAGCCAAATCATGAAAACAGCCCGTTTCCATATACTGATGAATGGATAAACACAATATGAAATTTGAATATGTTAAGGAGGAGTGAGTTTTTCATTATGATTTTAGTTTTGTCAAAATCTTCATAGTTCTACCTTAAAATTAATTTCATGCAGAATAATATATATACACACATATATGTACTTTTGTCTTTTTGTTATAGTGCTTTTGTCAATACAGTGTTTTTATCTTCCCAAGATAACCATTTTATCTTGAAATAAGGTTTGCATGTTGTTAATATTTCGCTTTCTGCTTTTTGCTTGCTTGCATTTATTTTTTTTTGTATTCCATAATTTTGACTGTGGTATTTAATATTAACTCATCATTCATGTTTATGTGAATTTTGTTTTCCATGTACAATTTGCATAAGCATTTTCTCATTTAGTGGATTTTATTCACTCGGGATTATTGATTTGTTTATAAATAAGTTCAGCTTTATTCTTGTAATCTTTTACATTTTTGTACTTTCCTGTTTATTTAATATTTATTAATCAAATGTTTTAGTCATTGTTTCTATTGCCTTGAATAATTTATTTAATTACATTTTCTCTAACATCACTCAGATTATTTTATCAAGTATATTTGATCATAAATTTATTTAATCATAAATCATAATTTCATTGAAAAATCATATAGAATCTTGATTCATATTTACATATTGGCATAAACTTTTGATTTAAGTAGTGTCAATTACATCTTAAAAAATAATTTTACTTGAATTTTTCATTAACTGTAAAAATACTACGTTGCTGACCAGAGCCTTACATATTAATTTTGTTGGTTTAGTTTTTCCCATTTCTTCATTTATGTTGTTTATTCCACTTATTGATTTGCATTTTATTACTTATTTATTGTTTTATCAAATTTATTTTCAAGTATATTTTTGGATGTGTTTAGAATATTTCAGTTGCAAGGGGAGGAGAATTCACCATAAAGTAAGAGATAACCAAAAAAAGGATTTAAGTAGTTAACTTATTATCTGGAATATCAGAGGTATAGCTTATTCACAGAAATTATTTAGTCTGTGCATCTATTATCTATCATCTACCAATATTAGGTGTGTTCCTTTGTTTCCTACTTCTCTCATTGGTAATATATATTATTTTAAACTAAAGTTCACTGCAAATTTAGAACCATCATTCCTGACAATCCTTATTCCTGGCAATATTATATTGTGGGAAAAAATTCTATCAGATACAATGAGAAAAATACTTGGAGGACATACAGTTAGCTCACTTTGAGTTCATGCTTATCACTGAAACAATTTATCTGCCCAGGTATATTCGGTGGTGTAATTGTACCTGCTTAGTGTTACCTGATAAACTTTTTGAACAGATAATGAGATAATACTCCCCGACACAGCTATGGCTGAAGTGGAATAGAGCAGTTTTCCTCCTCTAAGATACAAGTTACAAGAAAGTTACAAGACAGAACAAAGCAAATTACAAGATAGAACATAGCAAAAACTATACTTACAGATCATTTATATTTTATTCTTTGCATATATGAAAAGATTTTTTTCTACATCCTGTCTTATTTGCACCAATATGGAATCTTAAAGTCACAATGCTTTTCTGTATAATTTTTTCTTTTTCATGGTCTTCTAGAATTTAATATTCTGGAGGAGCTTTCTAATGATAAGCTTATTATCTTTCCTGTGGAACCATCTCCCCCAATCAAGAAGCTTAAAGGGTTCCTTCAATTTTTTTAGAATGTATGACTTTTACTGAGTAATGTATTGCTTTGTTTTCAGTCGTAATATTCAGTGGCCTTTTTGTTAAAAAGTTAATTATTTATTTAAATTGTCATCATTAATTTGATTATTTTATACCTCCTTACCATCTCAATTTTGTAACCCTGGATTACTATATTGAACTGCATGTTCTAGATCCCATGTGTTACGTTTTTGGCACTCAATACTTTAATCTCGTCTTTGTGTTTTCTATATTCAGTATAATGATGAAAGTTAATCTTCAAAATCACAGTCACTCTTCAATATCACTCATTCAGTTCCTCTGTCACATTTTTCCCCATTATTTTTACCACCATGCATATTACTCACAGAAATACTCTTTTCCCAAGCTTATTTATTGGTTGCTTATTGAGAAAAGTATGTAGGCAGAGGTGTTTTTATTAAATATCCTTGTTTTCTGCATTCAGCTTTTTTATTGATAGATAATTGTCCTGCTTAAGTCTCTCATTATGTATTTTGAAAATCTCTCATTCCTCCACATATGCCTTATTATTATGTTTTTAGATATGTCCCTATTTGGAAAAGAAAATCTAGCTTGATGTGCACTGATGGCTTGTTTAGTATTCTGCAAGAATCATGTCACTGTTCAGCATTCTGAAGGGTAGGAATACATTTTTTATTTCAGTTGGCCCCTATGGAAGCTGAATAAAAGAGGAAAAAATCTTATTTCTAGCTCTCCAAATCCATACAGAGGAAAATAAATAGAACATGTTTAACATTAGGCAGTTAATAGCTATGATTAAGTCTATTAATTGCTGGTGACAAATTGAGTAAAGCCATTGTAGTAAATATCTAGGGTGGTGAAATTATACCCATGTTTTTAAGCAGGGTGCTCTCATTTTCCTTGCATTTTTCTCTGGGACAGTCGTGGCCATCAACAATTAGAAGGTTAGTTGCGTCTTCTGGACCATATATTCTGATATTATTTTGTGTTTCTTAAATAGGTTTGTTCCCAGAAAGCAAAACTAACACATTAACTCTAAAGAATGTCATTAAATAAGCAGAATGTTCAGTCCTACCCTTAATGGTCATTGTCCCAGTATTTTTCTTCTGAAGATGTGCTTTCTTATCATATGCTTAATCAATTTTAGTATCTATTTATTTATGCAGAGCTAAATTATTATCTGGCTGCATTATACTATGTAGTAAAAAGGAAATAAATAAATATTGTTGGGTTATATCACATGCAAAGCTTTTACATAGTTCCCTTTTAAGTCATATTAACAAATTTTCAGAAAACCAAAATGAATAAACTATATGTTTGGCCTATTTTATCATCCATCCAAGTGAGAAGTTATGAAAAAGATTACCATCCTATGCATCCTGTTTATCTAGTCCCAAACTAATAACATGTCAAGAGCTTCGTTCAACAGGAATTTTTATGTGTGTGTTGGATATTGGGATGTTTGACATGAGAATTTGGGTCTGTTTGGAGGCCTCCCAGCAGACGATGAACTTCTTCAGTTAGGAGGTTGAGTATGGAGTTTCTTAAATGGTATAATCTCTCCTAAGTTGCTTTTCACACAAAGTGAAGGTTGAGTGTATAGCTTATGGTTGTCTATTGTATTGATCACTAGGGGAGATCCCAAAGGCCCTGTATTTGATCTCCCTGACTGTTCCCCACGCTCCCCAAACTCTGTGAGATGTTAGGGTTGTTTGTGTTCAGCTAGAGTATTTGTTCCAAGTGTCCAATAGGAAAGAAAATACCAGATGATTCAGGATATTTTTCAAATATGATAAGTTGCTTTTTTCTCCAGTTTTTATTAATGGCACCCGAATGTTTCCTGTGGTAAATCTCTTCTCTTTGTCTCTGCTGCCTACACTGACAGATTTCAGTGCCATATCCCTCAGTTCATTTTTAAACAGTCCCTGGCAACTGAAAGTGTACCAGCCACCTTGTATGTGAATAGCTAGCTCAAAATCTAAATCCCTTTAGTCTTTGCCTTATTACCCAACTTGCCTTGTTTCCAGTCCCTTCTGTTCTGAGCTTTGTTTTCAGGGCTCAGTTTAGAAAGTCTGCTCACTTATTCCCCCAGGTTTTCTCCTTTTGCCTGCTTTGAATCAGAGGCTATTCTGCACTGATCCATTTTGTCCTCCATCTGTGCCCATCTGCTTCATGTCCTCCAGAAATTCCTCAAGATTCTGGTGACTGAAGACACCATCTCCTATGTTCCAGTGATGCTAAGATTCTTTTTAGCCCTTATTTCCAAATATCTTTTAGAGAAGAAAATAGGTGCTAAATAAACTACTTTTAAATACAGTAATTGAATTTACTAGCCATGTCCATGCTCTGTCTCTATTTTTATTTATCTTCTCTTCTATTTCGTCTCTACATCTGCTCCATAGTGTTTTACATCAGAAGCAGTGATGAGAAATCTCAAATATCCATGTCCATAATCTTCTCTGATGAAAATATCTTCATCATTCTGTCATTCAAAGACATTACTTTGAAAAATGTGGATTTTTCACTTAACATGTTTTTCTCTGTACTTTTAGTTTTGTAAGACACAGAAATAATGTAACCTTTTTATTAATATTCCTATTTACAGATTATATTTTATGAGATTAAATTTTTACAATACTCTGCACTCTTTAACAATATAAGGAAGTAACTTCAGAAGCCAATAGTATTTTGCATGATGATCATTTGTGTATAGTTAATAATTTAAAACATCAGTGTTCTGTCAACATATTTTAGAAGCCTGTCTGTGTAGTGTAGTGTAGTACAGTGTAGTGCAGTGTAGTGTAGTGTAGTGTGTGTGTGTGTGTGTGTGTGTGTGTGTGTGTGTTTCACAGCAGAAGTTCTATTAATTATGGAAATTACCTACAAAAGTTTTTACCTTCTGTTCTGCCTATTTAACAATCCTTCTAGCTTCTTACCTACATGAATGGTTTTAAAAGTTTTTATGTTATGCGGTGGTATCAAATAAGCCATTTAAAATAACAGAAGTTTCTTATTTACATGATGTCCACTGTGGTTAGGGAAGCACTCTGTAGCACTTGTTTCTGATATTGGTTTATTATTTCAGGCTTCTTTGCTCTGAGGCAACACCATATGAATGCTTATTTGTGCGATCATATTGCTATGACATGAATTATCTTAACTATTGTTACCTAGAAATAGCATTCCTACTTCATATGATAATCTATTAGTCAGGTGATTATGTCTAACTTCCAGATGACTAGAAAGTTCAGTTCTCTGGTGTGCTCAGATGGGAATGAGAATCAGAAATATTAAAGAATAGTAATAATATCTACCACTTTATGTATTGATTTTCTACCCCTCTGCTTAGAAATTTGGAAGTACCTTAGATACTGACTTTGATGCTCATTTAGAGAGGAGGAAACTAAAATCTAGAAACAGAAAACTAATTATTTGGAGTAATGTGATATGCAACTGACAGGGCTAAGTCTCATAAGCAGGACTTCCTAAGCTTTCAATAGTCTTTACTAAAAATAAGAATTATTTCAACTGAATCCAATAAAACTAAAAATCCAGTGTAATGGATAGTAAATATCTAGAGTCCACAGAAATAGTAGAACTTTAATGTGATGAAAACTATA
>NC_043704.1:100131106-100148163 GCF_006229205.1 Suricata suricatta | reverse complement strand
ATTGCTAAGTCACCCACTCGGGCCACAGGTCCTGTTGTGATAAACAGCTCAATATTGTGGCAAGATTCCAACCACCTCAGACCAGAGATAGATTGAGACTTCTTGGATAAAAAAGCTAAGTGGGGCTGAATATGTCTGGAGCCACTTCTGCCATGTAACAGGATCATTAATATCAGCCTCTGATTTCACATGGGAAGAGAAGCTGGTGCTTCTTGGAATATACGAGTTGGACTTCCATAGCCCAAGTGTTGTTTTCCTGCTAGATACTTTTGTATTGATCTAAAAATAAAAAGAGAACTAGGTGACTTATACATCCATACATCCATTGCTGATCCTGTGTACATTAATTTTCCTCTATAATTATGGATCCTTGAGACTAATGTGGATTTTTCTATATTTGATCCACATTATCACAAGGTAGAATTAACTGTTATGATGGGAAGAAGTTTCCATATACATAAATCTGAAATGGGAGATGAAAAATTAAAATGATACATAACCTGAAAATAAAGATATTGGATTTGTACTCAATGCCAATTATTGACCTATTGCTTCCCAACTCTAAATTTACCTCATTTGGCCTGCTTTGTGAATATTAATCTGACTCTCTTAAATATATTTCCTTTGCTAACTGGCATTGAAGCTTTGCCAGTGAAGGGTGCTAGAGAGACATTGCAGGAGGGAAGGGTTTAACTTCCTGTTTGGGGCCCACTCCCTTGTAGGTTCCTGCAGCTCTCAGCCTCTCTATTGTTTGGCCCTGCCAGGGCTTGGTGGCCTGCAGCACCCCGGTCAGCAGCTTCCCTTTAGCATCTCCCATGTTTGTGAAAGAGTGCCTCTAGCTAGTGCAGGGCTCACGGCTCGGCTCCTTTAGCTACACACTCCTTCCTGTGGCACGGACTGCGTCTGCAGGGCCAGCTCCTCCAATGCGTGGATTATAGCAGCATCCAATACTCATCAGCTTTCTTTCCCCTTGGGCAGTCGTGATGCAGTACTCCATGAATGCCTTTTCAAAGTATCATAGACAGCAGGTTTCCAGGAAACTCCTGGGGTAGGCTTCTCAGCAAGATGTACTCACGTGGCACCAAGTTGTTTCTGCTATTTAGTGAGACACAAATTCCCTCTCTGACAAGGTCTACCTCTTCATACAGGGAGTCTCTGTTTTGGGTGCTTTATCTTAGCTATAGGGATGATGCTTACTCTTTATATTTGCTGTTTCTAAAATTGTAGAGTTCTCTTTACTTTTTAGTAGATGATTCCTTCTCACTCTAGTCTCTTATTATGGATAACCATTTGTTATATTAAACTTTCCTTATTTAAATTACAGTGTGATTTCTCTCTTATGATTGATTCTGACTAATGTACATCAAAAGCTAAATCAAATAAAACGCTTCCCATATGCCAAATACTTTCAAATTTTTGAAGATATTTACCATCCTATTTAATAGGCACATGGGTAATTAAGCCCTCTTATAGGAACTAAAGGTAATATTAGATATATTTAGGCTTAAAGTAAGTGCTCAATAATGCTACTTGAACCTTAATGAAGAAATGAAGTAAATCTGAATCTGAATTAAGTAATATCTATATAGAACAGTATGGAATTCAGATTATAAAAGGTTAAGGAAACCAGTTTTAAGATATTTGTCAAATAAAGACAATAATGTTCGATATATAGAATTGTCAACTAGATTAAATGATTTTATCTTTGTATTTTATTATATTATAATTGAGAACAGTAAATAGTAGAATGCAGAAGGGAAGAATCCAATACAGAAACAGACTATAAGGATGCAGAAAAGTGTGAGAATTAGTGTTCTCTGGATAATATATATGAAACTGACTATAAGGGTCACAGTAATTATGTGATATATATTATGCAAATACAATATAAATAAGTGGAAAACTATGATAAAAATAAATATAAATTTTAAGCTATTTATCAACATTATCTTTGCCATTTTAAGCAAGTTTTAAACTTTGTTATTCTTATAAAGTTTTAAGCATTAAAATTAATATTTTTATTATTAAACAGCCTAATGAAATTTCAAGCAATAATCATGAAAACTAAATTATTATATTCCATATTTTATTACAATTGTATTATGTTAACAAAAATAACTAATTGAATGTTTATAACAATAAGATCAGAGATTATTAGACATCAGAATTTTCATGAATGTATTCTACAAATACTAAAATACTATTTATAAACTAGTCTTTTGCTATGGATACATGTGTGAAATCAACATTTCACTCAACATTGCTGTAGTCTTTGCTCTAAATTTGCACAATTGCTTAGAGAGGATTAAGTGCATGAGATTCCTGTAATTTTAGACCTTTTGCACTTTAAGTTGTTTCAAAGTAAAAATCTTCTAGAAACTTGGGGAAACTTATAATTATTTTACAGTTGATTTAACTCAAAAATGGCAGAAGAAATTTACCTCACATTTTTCAACAACCTGAAATATTAACATTTTACGGGACCAGTTCTAATATTCATGGCTCCAGAATGGTGTTTTTATGTCATTGGTAAGCATCATCCTGGGTTATATATCTGAAAGTTTATTCATAAGTAAAGAAAAGGTAAACTATTAATAAGCAGTATTATTTCTGAAAGTAGTATTACAAATAAGAAATTTATATGCGAATCATTATTTTCTACTTATCTTTATTATAAAATTATCTTATTTATAATTTACAGAAGAAATACAAAATAAAATGCCCCTCACTTATATAGCTCCTTCTTATAGCACCTTGTCACCCTCCTTAAATACTTAATTACCCTATTGCCTTTGCCACTATAGACTGCTATCAGTTACTCTGAGCTTATTAGATTTCATTACCCAGCATGTGAATTTTGTCTGCAGAGATCCAAGCTCAAAAAGTTCATGAAGGGGCACCTGGGTGGCTCAGCTGGTTAAGTGTCCGACTTTGGCTCAGGTCATGATCTCACGGTTCATGAGTTTGAGTCCCATGTCAGGCTCTATGCTGACAGCTCAGAACCTGGAGCCTGCTTCGGATTCTGTGTTTCCCTCTCTTTCTGCCCCTTCCCTACTCATGCTCTGTCTCTCTCAAAAATAAAAAAAAAAATTAAAAAAAAATTTAAGTTAATGCAGACTCACAGAGTTTTATCTTTATGCTGAAAATATGAACTTCAGACATTCTGACAAATGTGAGATGATACCTCATTGTAGTTTTGATTTGTATCTCCCTGATTATCATTGTTGTGAGCATATTTTCATTGTTGAGATTGCCATCTGTATGTCTTCTTTGGAAAAATGTCTATTCATGTCTTCTTTTTTTTTAAATTGGATTATTCGTATTTTAGGTGTTGTCTTATACGTTTTTATATATTTTCAATACTAAACCTTTATCAGATATGCCATTTGCAAATATCTCCTCCCATATATTAACTTGCCTTTTGATTTGGTGAATGATTCCTTTGCTGTGCAGAATCTTTTCATTCTGATCAAGTGCCAAAACTTTATTTTTGCTTTTGTTTCCTTTGCCTCAGGAAATACATCTATTTGTTTGTTTGTTTGTTTGTTTCAAATAGTTATTTACATTCTAGTTAGTTAACATTTAGTGTAATATTGGTTTCAGTGGTAGATTTTAAAGATTCATCACTTCTATAAAACACCCAGAACTCAAGACAAGTGCCCTCCTTAATACCCATAACCCATTTAGCCTGTCCCCACCTACCACACCTAGTTCAACTTTCAGTTTGTTCTTCACAGTAAAAAGTCTCTTATGGTCTCTCTTTTTTTACTCCTTCTCTTATATTCATCTATTTTTTTTCTTAAATTCCACATATGAGTGAGATTATATGGTATATGTCTCTCTGACTCAGTTTGCATAGCATAATACAGTTTAGCCTCATCCACATCATTGCAAATGACAGGATTTTATTCTTTTTAATAGCTGAATAATAATCTCTTAGAAATATATCTACCACATCATCTTTATCCATTCACCAGTCAGTGGACATTTGGTCATTTTCTATAATTTGGCTCTTATTGATAATACTGCTAGAAACATCACAATATATGTGGCCTTCCTATCAGTATTTTTTAATCCTTTGCATAAATTCCTAGTAGTGTTATTGCTAGGTCATAGGGTACCTCCATTTTTAACTTCTTGAAGAAGTTCCATCTGGTTTCCAGAGTGCTGCACCAGCTTGCATTCCCAGCAACAGTGTAAGAGGGTTCCCGTCTCCACATTTTCACCAATATCTGTTGTTTTCTGAGTTGTTAATTTTAGCCATTCTAACTGGTGTGAGGTGGTATCTCACTGTGGTTTTGATTTGTACTTCCCTGATGATGAATGATGTTGAATATCTTTCCATGTGTTTGTTAGCCTTCTGGATGTCATCTTTGGAAAATGTTTACTCATGCCTTCTGCCCATTTCTTAACTGATTTATATGTTTTTTATGCTGAGTTTGATGTTCTTTATAATACTAACCAGATATGTCATTTGTAAATATCTTCTCCCATACCAAAGGTTGCCTTTTAGTTTTGTTGATTGTTTCCTTTGCACTGAAGAAGATTTTTACTTTTATGAAGCCCCAATAATTTGTATTTGCTTTGTTTCCATTGCCTCTGAAGATATGTCTAGTAAGAAGTTGGTATGGCCAAGGTCACAGGTATTCTCATGTAGGGTTTTGTTGGTTTCCTGCGTCACATTTAGGTCTTTCATCCATTTTGAGTTTATTTTTGTGTATGTGTTAAGAAAGTGGTCCAGTTTAATTCTTTTGTCTGTTGCCTTCCAGGTTTTCCAACACAGTTTGTTGAAGAAATTGTCTTTCTCCCACTGGATATTCTTTACTGTTTTGTTGAAGATCAACTGACCATAGAGTTGTGGGTCTTATTCTGTTTCATTGATCTATGTGTCTGTTTCAACTCAGGTCCTATACTGTTTTTTTTAAAAAAATTTTTTAACGCTTATTTATTTTTGAGAGACAAAGAGAGACAGAACGTGAATGGAGGAGGGGCAGAGAGAGAGGGAGCCACAGATCTGAAGCAGGCTCCAGGCTTTGAGCTGTCAGCACAGAGCCTGATGTGGGACTTGAACTCACAGACCGCAAGATAATGACCTGAGCCGAAGTCAGACATCCTACTGAGCCACCCGGGTACCCCAGTACTATACTGTTTTGATTACTACAACTTTCTTTAATAACTTGAAGTTCAGAATTGTGATGCCTCCTTTTTTGCTTTTATTGTTCAGTTTTGGCTATTCAGGGTTTTTTGTGGCTCCATACATATTTTAGGATTATATATTTTAGCTCTGTGAAAATTGCTGGTGGTATTTTGACAAGGATTGCATTTAATGTGTAGTTTGCTTTGGGTTGTGTAGATTTTTGACATATTTGTTCTTCTAATACATAAGCAGAGACAGTTTTTCCATTTCTTTGTATCTTCTTCAGTTTTTTTCTCGGAGTTTTATTGTTTTCAGAGTACAAGTCTTTCACTTCTTTTGTCAGGTTTATTCCTAGTTATCTCATTGTTTTTGGTGCAGCTGTGAGATTTATTCCTTAATGTTTCATTCTTCTGCTTCATTTTTGGTGTATAGAAATGCAAGGCACCTGTGTGGCTCAGTCAGGTGTCAGAGTCTTGATTTTGGCTCAGATCATGATCTCTGTTTGTGAGACCCATCTCTGCATCAGGCTCTGCACTGACAGCACAGAGCTTGGGATGCTTGCTTTCTCTTGCTCGCTCTTTCTCTATCTGTCTCTCAAATAAATAAGTAAACATTAAAAAGTGGAAATGTAACAGATTTCTGTACATTGAATTTTTTATCCTGTGACTCTACTGAATTTATCAGTTCTAGCAGGTTTTTGATAGAGTATTTCTGGTTTTCTACATAGAGTATCATGTGATCTGCAAATAGTGACAGTTTGACTTCTTCCTTGCCAGTTTGGATACATTTATTTCTTTTGGTTGTCTGACTGCTGTGGCTAGGACTTCAAGTACCATGTTAAATATCAATGGTTAGAGTAGACATCCCTGTCTTGTTCTTGAATATAGAGGAAAAGCTCTCGGGTTTTCCCTATTGAGGATGAGAATTTAATATTTTTCATATATGATCTTTATTATTATGTTCAGATATGTTCTCTTAACTCTACTTTGTTGGTTTTTATCATGAATGGATATTGTAATTTGTCAAATGCTTTTTCTGCATCTATTGAAATGATAATATGGTTCTTGTCCTTTCTTTTATTAATGTGATGTATCATGCTGATTGATTTGTGAATATTGAACCACACTTGTAGCCCAGGAATATATCCCACTTGATTGTGGTGAATGATTTTTTTTAATGTATTGTTAGATTTGGTTTGCTAGTATTTTATTGAGAATTTTTGGATCCATATTAATCAGGGATATTGGCCTACAGTTCTTTTATTTTTTGGAGCAGTTTGAGAAGAATAAGTATTAACCCTGCTTTAAAAGTTTGGTAGAATTCATTTGTGAAGCTATTTGGCTGTGGACTTTTGTTTGTTGAGAGTTTTTTGATTACTGATTCAGTTTCTTTGCTTGTTACCAGCCTTTTCAAAATTTCTATTTCTTCCTATTTCAATTTTGATAGTTTATATTTTTCTAGGAATTTACCCATTTCTTCCAGGTGGTATAATTTAATGCCATTAGTTTTTCATTATATTCTCTTATAATTGTGATTTTTACTTGAGTCCTCTCTTTCTCTCTCTCTCTCTCTCTCTTTTTTCTTTCTCTTTCCTTTCTGATAAATCTGGCTAGAGGTTTATCCATCTTACTGGGATTTCCCCCCAAAGAACCAGATCCTTTTTAATTAGTCTGTTCTATTGTTTTCTATTTTCTATATCATTTATTTCTCCTATAATCATTAGTGCTTCCTTAATTCTGATGGATTTAAGGTTCATTTTTTGTTCTTTTTCTACCTTTTTCAGGTTTAAGGTTAGGTTGTGCATTTGAAGTTTTTCTTGCTACTTAGGTAGACCAAGTTTCTATATAGATATCTACAGCTAATATTATTTTTCCCATTAAAGGTAAGGAAGTTTTGGTTTGTTTGTTTTGTTGCTTTTAAGATTGTTTACTTATAACTATATTTTGCAAAAATTATTTACAATATGTCTTTGTGTTAGCCTTTTGTTGATTTTGTTGGGAGTCCTCTGTCCCTCCTGGACTAAGATGTCTGTTTCCTACCCAGATTAAGGAAGTTTTCTGCTATTTTTTCCTCATATAAACCTTTGGCCCCCTTTTCTATCTCTTCTTCTGGGAGCCCTGTAAAATGAATGTTATTACATTTGATAGAGTCACTGAATTCCCTAATTATATTCTCATGTTGCATAATTATTCTTTCTCTTTTTTATTCAGCTTCATTATTTTCCATTATTTTGTCTTCTAGGTCACTAATTCATCCTCTTCTTTTGCCAGCCTGCTGTTCATTCCATCAAGTCTGTTTCCACCTCGTTCATTTAATTCTTCACCTTTGATTAATTTTTTAACTCTTTTTTCTCTGTGGTAAGGTTCTCACTGATGTATTCTCTTCTTTCATCAAATCCAGAGAATATCCTTGTGATAGTTTTTATATTCTTCATCATATTTATTTCTTATATATGTTTCACTTAGTTCTCTGGCCATGGCCTTATCTTCCTCTTGCACTGCTGGTGGAAAGGTGAACTGGTATAGCCATGCTGGAGAACATTACAGAGCTTCCTCAGAAAGTTAAAAGTAGAACTACCCTTTTATTCAGCAATTGCACTAATAGGCATCTACCAAAAATACAAAAAATAGCACAAAATACTATTTCAAAAGGGTACATATACCTCAATGTTTACTGCAGAATTATCTACAATAGCCAAATTACAGAAATGGCACAAGTGTCCATCAACTGTTGAATGGATAAAGAAGATGTAGTATATGGATTAATTATATATGTAGTAATGGATAAAGAAGATGTAGTCAGAAAAATATTAATACCATATGATTTCACTCATGTGTGGATTTTAAGGATCAAAACAAATGAGTAAAGGGAAAAGATAGGGAGGGAGGGAGGAAGGGAGAAAGGGAGGGAGGGAGGGAGGGAGGGAGAGAGAGAGAGAGAGAGAGAGAGAGAGAGAGAGAGAGAAACCAAGAAACAGACTCAACTAGAGAGAACAAACTGATGGTTACCAGAGGGCAGATGGGTGAAGGGAGGGGTGAAATAGGTAATGGAGATTAAGGAGTTGGGGTTTGATGTGATGAGAACCAGGAATGGTATGGAAGTGTTGAATCACTATATTATACACTTGAAACTAATATAACACTGTATGTTAAGTAACTGGAATTTAAATAAAGCTTAAAAAAGAGACAAACACTACCTCTAATTTAGGTTAATGCAAAAATCAATTGATAATATTTTTTAAAGCCAAGTAAATATTTTATTAAAAGGAATTTGAAGTAGTCATATGGACAGGATCAATTGAATTTAAGTGCAATAAAAAACACAGAATTAGAGTGAAGTCTGAGTATGATCTTATAGGAAAGCATTAAAAATTATGCATTCATAATAAAATCAGTTGGTAATCACTGTGGATAATAATGCAAAATAAAGGAGCATTCCTTTTCTTTGCACCTTATCTAACTGACATTTGTGGGTTACTGAGTTAAATGTTTTGACTGAAATTCAAGGAAGGGTAATATCCTATTATTAACTTTGGAGTTCTAAGATCTGGCTGTGAAGTTTCATGCTTCAGATAAGTAGTGATTTCTACACTGCATACAAAAAATAATCAACTTTTCCTGTGTCCCAGATCCTCTAGTGACAGACACTCAAAGAACTGATCAGTTTTTTCCCTTGGGTTATGCCTTAATTTCCTGATGTTTCCACAAGTATTATCATTTTCTACTTATTAGGGCAACAGAACAATCATATAGAGTTGGGGAGCAATCGCATCTTGATGTGGAGTATCTGTGAACTTGATGTTATTTGAGTTTTGGATATGTAAGTTCTTATAACATCTGAGTAGTAATTCTAATATCTGTCTCATGGATTGTTGTAAAGATTTAAAGAGACAACCCAAAATAAAGTAGTCTAACTTTTTTTTTCTTTGTTTTACTTGTATTTCAGTTTGAGGTATTTCTCTTTCATTAGCCATATTCCTCTTTAATTCTTTTTCTTACGATTTCTTTTTCATTTGGAGTCATGATATATGATGTCACTTATCTCTTTTACTTTTTAAAATTAGTGCTTAGGTTTTCAAGACACAGAAATTAGAGGTAACTAATAGATATTCAGCAAATTTCAACATGTGATTATTTTATTGGCTTAGAACTCCTGGCTTCCTTGCACTGCCTTGAAGAAATTTTAAATACCATCAATGAATTAACCTCTCCTGCTATATTTCAGTAAATGTAATCTTATGTGTTCTTAAATTAGAAATATATCATATTCTCAATGCGTATTTTTTATACTTTATAATATTTACTTGGTATTTTATATTTGAAATTGCTATATTATTTTTTGGTTTATTTGCTTTTTACTAAGTGACTTAGAAATGGAATTATTCTAACCAAATACTAATAGAAGGATTTTTGTGAATTTTAGTTTTTGATTCCTGTCAGTTTTAATTTCTCTCAGGAAATTGATGTCAAAAACCTCCCATTGCTAGTTTTCTGAATGCCAAATAATCTAATTTTAGCAAATTCATTTGTAAACCCACTCTTAAATATTGAATATTCACATATTCTTATATAACATGGAAAAGGGACATAGAATATTCATTTATCTTTTAGTTAATTTTTAAAACAAAATATTAATTAAAACTATACATGTATTGCATGATTATTCTTTGGCAGGCCATGGTTTTCATATATTTACATATGTAATCCTCACAACTCTATGAAATAGACACATGTCATCATAATGTCACAGATAGGAAACTGAGACTTGCAAAGATTAAATAATATGTAGAGTACTATAAGGTTATTAAGTAAAAAATCAGGAATCTGAAACAAGATTATACAGTTCCAGAGCCAGTACTCAAAGTAATCAGACATTTTTGTTCATAGTAATGATGAAGAACTTTTAATACTTGAAAATTTACTTGCAGAATTTATGCTATGGTAACATTTAATATAAATATAAACATTCGGGGTTAATATTTAAATTCATATTCATCTGTGTATAGAAACCTAATTATAACACGTATTTAGTCTTTTGTATTCTTATTAATAATTAATAATGCCAGCTAAGCATGGGTCATTGGAAAGCACTAGCCAAATAACTTTACATATATTATCTCATTTAATATATACACTGGCTTTATGTGATATAAGTAATATTTTTCTTTAATAAGAAACTGAAAGAATATCAAGAAGAAAAAAATGGTACTAATGAATCTCACTGAAAACCAAAATTATAACAATATTTCTGGATTACTTTTGCATATAAATATATATATTTTGCATATATAACCTCTTGCATTTAATGTATACATTCCTTTTGTATATACTTTGGCAACTCTGCATTTTCCTAACATATTTAAACATTTGAGATACTGAAAACATTTCCTTGCATCAAATAAATACGTGTGCATTCACTGTCTTTACAAAGCTTCTCTTGTTAACAGAGTATGTAAGATATTGTGCATAATAGATAACTTTCTCTAAATCTATTAATCATGAAAAGATATCAATATATAACAAAGAATGTGGTTCAGTCTTTATGCTTAAAACAGTAACCCAGTGCTAAGAAACAGTACTTGATTTCCATAAATATTGGATTCAAATTCCTGATGCTACATCAGTCTCTTGGTCTATAGATCATCCAACTAATTACCAATTTATCCAGAGTCAATCTCCATGGCTTCTAGTTTTCCAAGATAGTTTGTGCCTACAGCATGTCCACCCACCTACCATCTGCCATGTCAAATTTTCTCTATTAGTACTTAAGAAAAACAACTTGTACAATTAAAAACAAAGTGTTCTGTTCAAATTAGGATATTTTGACACATGGTGTTTGCTTGAATTTGTGAATATGAGATCATAAATTACTCATATTTTACATTTTGAATAAAACTAAAATTCTTAGTAAATTATCTTAAAACCACATAAATTAAGTGTTCAAAAACAAATAAGAGAAATAGTGGGAGAAAACATAACAAATCCATATAAAGAATGAACAAGTAGAAATTTAAAATATTCCTGAAAAATAAAGATGATGCATAAGTTTTTTTTTAATCTGGAAAATACCTCATGACTATTTTTACAAAAGTGACCTAGATATTTACAAAGCATTTCATATAAAGTGTTATTTTAGATTCCCCACATAAATGGTCAGAGACATTAAAAAATAAACCACAAGAAACACAAGTGTAAATATAACATTGAAATGTCACAATGAAGTGTCACACGAGATATTTTTATTTGAAAACATGTATCCAAGTAGCAATGGCTCTCTAGATCGTATTGCTTAACTGTGCTGAATTAACTGGTTTGTGCAGATATTATTATATATTTGACTTAGAACACTTAACATTGGAAGGCTGAGTGTTTTGGTTTCTCAGGTTGAGAACAGCTCTTTCTGTCCTTTAAATATCAAAATCTTAGTGTATTTGACTCAAAACCAGAACCCAAGAACAATTGACTACTGAATAGAAAAGCACACAAAGAGTCCTCCTTGAATGTTAACTCTCAAAGGTGGAATGAAACTACTAAGATTCTTCAGGGCAGGTTCTTGCTCAGTGGTAATTTTGAGGAAGATTCTTATTATCCAGGGAAGCCCGTATAAATATAAACAAGACAGAATCCCTGCCCCTTTGTGTATCAAACATAAGTGGCAGTAACCCTAAACAGATAGTGAGGTTCAGGTTACCTGGCAGAGAAACAAAATGATAAAATTGGAAAGTTTGAGATACTCCAGTTGAGAATGTGTGGTTATTTTTTATAGATGATATGAGATTTAAATTGGGATTTTATGAATAAATGAATTCATAGTGAGCCAAGATGGAGAGAAAGAAGAGGAAACATGTGCCCCAAGGAAGGAACAACAATATTTCAAGGGCAGAAAATGATTTGTGCATACTTATGGAGACTAGCCACATAGCCAATGTAGCTTATATGAGGGAAGTTAGAAGAAACATAACCTGACAAGATTTTAAAAGATATAATCACAAAATGAGAAGATAGGGAAGCTACTGTAACATAGATTGATTTTATCTTTGCTCATTTGCTAAGGGGAAGAAGTCGGGGAAAGGATGTATTTATATTGATAGTAAGAGTAGAGATGGGGTGCCTAGGTGGCTCGGTCCGTTGAGCGTCCGATTTCAGCTCAGGTCATGATCTCATGGCTTGTGGGTTCGAGCCCCATGTTGGGCTCTGTGCTGACAGCTCAGAGCCTGGACCTGCTTCAGATTCTGTGTCTCCTTCTCTCTCCGTCCCTCCCCCACTTACTTTCTCTCCCTGTTTCTCAAAAAATGAATAAATGTTAAAAAATTAAAAAAAAAGAGTAGAGATGATTGATGGTACAGCATTACTGAAAAGTGGTAGGAACATTGAAAAAGAAATAATTCTGGTTGCTGGTGAAAAGATAATGAATTTGGATTTTGTATTAACTCCAAGATTTGTAACTGAAATTCACTTAATGACTCAAGTAATTAAAATAATTAAAATAATTTTAAATGAATATAAAATAATATACAGTGGCTCCAAACAGGGAAATATTTTTTAATATTTAAAATTTTTTAAAAATGGTAAGTTATTAGGACAGTTTTTGAAAACTAGCTTTATGTTTAATAAGAAATGGATTCCAGACATCAGATTGATTCTTACATTGACATCTTATCTAGGGAAAATAAGCCTTCCCCCCAGAAACACCAAACTGATATTCTTTCCTGTTGCTTTATTTTCATGCAACACAGCATTGTAAGGTAGGAGCTATTTTGATAGGGGTAATTTATTTGTTACCAGAATGCATATTATAAAGATTCCAAGTAATAGTAAGTTAATTGATAGAGGCCATATAAGTCTTTCTTTATATGCTTGTTTTGAGAGCCAACTAAAATAATGAATGAACAAATGATCTGTAAATTGCAATAGATAATTATTAGTGATTTCACTGCATTTCTTCTGATATTACTTCTCTACCACAATAGTACTTCCTCGTTTTTAGCACAGTTGGATAGATTTACCCTATACAAAGACCACTCTTACATTTTTCAGATAATTTCTTTCTTCACTGTCTGGAAGGAGTCTCTCCAGTGTCACCATCCTCTCTATAGGAATCTTTACATTGAAGAATGAAATCTCACTATTGCATTAGGCCATGGCTACCACAAACCCATCACTGCAGAAATCACAACTTTCTTCACCCTGTTCCCATACATTCCAGCTTAATTTAAAAGTGGCTTATTCAATGATCAGTTATCCATTCTACATCATGCCATCATTGACAATTTAGGTATTCCAGTTTCCCAAAGCCAACCTCTATCTTGTCGAAACAGAAGTGCATCTCTCTTCCGATTTTGTGTGAAATAATAAATCCATTTTTTCAGTAAGTTCTTAAATTAGAAGCATTATATCTCTTTGGTTTCTATTTTTCAACACAATATTATTATCAATATAATAATTTGTTCATTTTAGTGTATCCTAATATGCTTAAATATTAAGAAAACTCATTTTATAATAGCTGAAACTGATGAAATAGGAATAATCTTTAATTCATTTTTCTTACATATATTTCAGAGCTTGTAAAATTTCTTATGCTGTAGTTTTCTGTGGTAATAGGGCAAGCATTATCTTCTTAAAGATTAAAAAAAACATTGCCTTAAAAATGTTAATGTTCTGAGTGCCCCTGCTTCTCCTTATTTCATCTTTTGCCACATTCCCCCTTGACCCCATCCTTATATGAACGCAAGACGTACCGACTCCCCTTCAGCAGAGGTGTATGCCTCATTTTGCCAGAGTTTTGCAAGTGCTGCATCTCCTGTTCAAAGATCTTTTCCCCCCTTTCTTTACTCATTTTACTTTTCTAAGATCAATTTCTATTTCCTTACGGACTCCTTTCAGAGATTCTTTAAGCCCTAGCTCCTAAAACAAGGGTTCAAGATATCATATGCTTGTATTTCAGAGCATTTATCCCAGTGGAGATTTTGCATTTATTTGTGAGTTTTTTGATGTCTGTGTTCTCAGGTGTTGTTGCTCACCTGTAAAACTAGGCAAATTGAAAGAGTTAAGTTAATGAATTGTGATCATTGTGCTTTTGTTCCTATTTCAAGATGTATCAGGTACTGTATGATTACAAATGTATACCAAAGTTGGGAAGCAAAAATATGCACAATTATTATAAGCTTTGGTAAAGCACAAATGTTTTCAATAGAAAATAGAAATTGAGAATAAATTAATTAATGGGTTTCCTTGAAGATATTCAGGACCAGTCTTGTAATATCTAACAGAATGCTTGCAGCGTGCCAGCGGCTCTGAGCACACTTAACATGCAGAATATTGGGGCATTTTCAAAAAGGCAAGGCAAGTTAATAAACAACTTTTTAATGATTCTTCCAAGTACTTCTCATTACAACATAGATGATGTTTACAAAATTAAAAACACAAATTATACAAAGCCTTTTGAACAAAACAATATAATGCTACAAAGAAAATACCAACAGCTAAATTCCTGTGATGGAAATCAGGGATTACACAACAGAACATATATATATATTTTTTTTCATTCGTTTTCATGCAATTCTCAGCTATATTTCAAAAGCCTTACCTGAAATATATAATCTGTAATAAAATTCTAAATATATCTGATTTAGTGTTTTATCATTAAAAGTCAACCATCTTAGGATCAATTTTTCATTCTCATTCGAAGGATTTAAAAGTGGTTTAAAAGTATTTGTTAAAACCATTATTCATGTATCATCTATGCATGTAAACATAGTCTGAAGATTCTTTTCATTTTCTTCCAGATGCACTGTAGCTATAATCTGAGTGGTCACGGGAGCAAACATGGGCTTTGCTATCACATACAATTTAACTTAGCTCTCCTATTTTCAGGCTTTCTAAAATCAAGGAGTACTTTCACCAATTGCATGCTGGAAGGGCCAGTGTTAGAACCCAGACTGTGGATTCCTTGATGTTCAGATATACGTAGAGCCTGTTGAAAAAGAACTGGTGTGAAATCTTTTATTTTGAAGGAGTCAACATTCCAATTCAAGGTCATTCTCTAGTTTTATTCTCTCTCCCAAATAAGCAGGTACTAGAGCCTGTACTTCAGACCAGTTACACAGATATTTTTCCAGCTCCATATAATTTGTGCCTATCAGGTGGATTTTAGTATGTGGACAGAAGGAAAGGAGGTAGGAGAAAGGTTATCTACTTTCCAGTCTTTCCAAAGGTCTGTTTCTCTTTCCTTATGCCACAATATAGGAATTAATCACAATGCCAGATGCCCAGTGTTTTGCTAAAGAATGCTCTTGTTAAATATATAGGTCCAGTGACCCTCCGTTTTGTTTTGGTACTCTCTTTTCCAAATCTACTCAACCACTAAAAGACAATACATATCTCCAAAATATATTGTCTGCTTTGCTACAACAATCTTTCTTTTTCTGCAGTAGTCGTCTTTTAGGCAGAGCTCTTGTGTCTTGCTACAATCCCTACTCTTCATATTTTATGCTGTTAGGTGAAATGATTTTTAAATACATTTTTACCCATTTATGTTTCCTGTTTATACCTGTTCATTTCTCTCACCTGCCCTGCTTTCATTATAAAATCATCTTCTGGAACCTGATATTTCTCCAAGTACTAACTACCAAAACTATTATCTTCTCTCTCTTGTTTCATCATAAATATCGAATTAATCCTGAATTTCTATCAATAATCAATATAAAAATATCTCATTGTCCTATTTGATGTTATATTTAATATAATGAAAGGCAACACTCTAAGAATTAAAGTATAAAAAAGTACTGTATAAATATCTACCTAAAGTTATCTACTTAATATCTTATCTTCACTAGAATTTAGGTAGGTATTTTTTACTGCAAGATCACAGAATACTAGCCTATAATACATGTTCATTATTACTGATTAAGTTAACAAATGGTCAGACAGACTAATTAGTTAATTTAATAGTATGGATAAAAAAAATCCACGTAGAAACTGGAGACTTACGTAGGGGAGGAAGGCTTAAGGTATACAAATGGCATCTTTTTATTTTTAAGGTTTTTCTATTAATTTTTTAATCAAACTTTTATTAGTTTTTATGAATTCATTTAACACAGGAAGATGATGGTCTCTTTGGTATTACTGTAGCAGATAGTATTTAGTGTTTTTATATATGTAACATCATTTCCTGCCATGTTTGTATTTCATTTCTGTATTTGATCACAGCCCCAGTCCTTCCAGTTTTTCAAGAAAATCCATGGAGTCATCGCTGCCTCCTTTTCCTCTGAGGTCCCTGATAACATCACTGAAATCTGTTGTTCCTATTTTTAGTGTCTCTTTGGAATCTGTATCTTAGTACTCAAGTGCTCACCCCCTGGATGGAGACACCACTTCTCTTTCCTGTATCATTGCAGTAACCTTTAGCTCTCCCTCCACATATTCAATTCTTGAGACAAAAATCATAGTGATCCTCTTAAAAGGTGGGTCATATCATGTCATTCTAAGGGTCAGTACTCCTCCGTGGCTCTCAAATGCTTTCACAATGCAGGCAAATTCCTCACAGTGACCTAGAAGGACCTACATTACAGCCATGTGGTTATCCTGACCTGTCCCACCCCTGGCCGGCGGGGGCGGTAATTCCTTGCGGTCAGTTCCTGAGGGAGGGAGAGAGAGTAGGGCAGGAAGGGGAGCACAGAGAGTGAGGCAAGTCAAGCGTTTCTGATCAAGCCCCCCGTTTATTAAGAAAATAATTCACACCTATATAGGATTTGGGGTGGGAAACTGGCCCAGGTTGGTTGCCAGGTAACAAAGTCAATTGATTATCAGAAAAAAGGGGAAACCGAAACTGAAACTCTGAACACAGCAACAAAAGGAGCGCCCAGACTTTCGTCTGCAATACTGGGCAGGGGAAGATTAGCGCTGCATAAGCCCGAATGCGG
>NC_043704.1:100101933-100131006 GCF_006229205.1 Suricata suricatta | reverse complement strand
CCTCATCTCTCCTGATCCTACTCCAGTGACCCAGTCCCATTGCAGTTACCTAAACATGGGAAACATGCTTCACTCAAGCCCTATGCTTTTTTTTTCCCTTTTAAATCAGCCAACAAAGAAAATGAGAATTATAAAAGAACCAAACATCTTTTTTTTGCAAACTGCTTTTTAAACAATGATTTTCATTTAACTACAAATACTGACTAAGACCACATCTTCTTTTGCAAAACCAATAAATTAAAAAAAAAGTTGTAAACATATATGATTTGCCCAGGATATTTGAAAAAGGGGGGAAAAAGCCTGATTTTCTTCAGTACTTTTATATAATCAGAGTTTATTCCCTAATATTTCAAAGAATAAGTCTGAAGGCATGAATCAAATGGGAAAGAGAGCACATGAGTGAGCACATTTTATAGCTGATTTAATAGCTTTTGATAATTTTAATGTTTCCTTTCTGGAATTCAGATCTATACAAAATAGCTGAATATAAAATTTCTAATGAATTGATTAATGGAAAAAAGAAAATGTTTATTGAACTTATATTTTATATATAATACCTTATTCTTGATTATACATGTATAAATATCACCATAAACATTTATGCATTTCAGAAACAGTAACTTTTTAAAAGTACCATAAAAGCAAGGGAACAAAAACCATGTTAATTAAAGAAAAGAAAGTGACATTTATTTAATGGAAAGCAAAATTAATAAAACTTAGCAAAACACATGGCTCTCTCTCCAAATATCCATATGTCTGTTCCCTCAGTTGTTTCAAGTTTTTATTTGAATGCCATTCACTCAGTGAAGACTTTCCTAACTTACTATTTATAAGTGGCATCAGGTTTGAGCCTGGCACTCTGTACTTCTTTACCCTGCTCTACTTTTCACTTTCTTTGTTGCATGCATGAATTTTGCTTATTTAGTATTTTTATTGTTTGAACTGTTTTTTTTTCTTTATAATTTAATGGTCAGGGAATGCGACTCTCCATGCCGATGAATGAGGGACAGATCACATCGCACAAGAGCATGGTTAGGAGGTGTCAGGATGGCCATTGCCCTATAGACATGGATATAATTAAATGACATGAAACGATTTGAATGCTGATGTGCAAGAATGTATATATTACAGGTAGGCATAATTACTTCAGCATCTGTTTGTCTTGTACTGGTGGTAAAAAGGGAAAATCAAGGTAGGTGGAATTCATTCTAAGGTATCCAATCTCTTTGGCAACACTGCTTTGTGAAAAAAGATTCTAAGTGTGCTCTGGCATTATTGGCAATCATAGGTATCAACACTGATAGAAGATCTAACTCTCTATAAAGTCAGTCAAAATATAAGAATTGAAAGGTCAACATCCTCTCTGGGTTGCATGGGATTTCAGAGAAGAATCTTAAAGGTGTACAGATAGTTTAACAAAACAGAAGCACAGAACCTCCAGAGAATAGTATTTCTCCTCGTAAAGAAAATGTAGGAGATTAATGGGCTGTTTTTGAAAAGATTATCTGCTAAGCATACCTCCTATTCCCTCTGCTTCCAGTATCTGAGTCATGAGTTTGTAAGGATTTGTATGTTATGTTTAATACAAACGGTTCTATATAAAGGTTTACTATATTCTAGAATAAAGTTGTAGAATGTAGTACAGGGCTCTGAGGGATGGGGGATTCCTTAGTGGTAATTCTAAGAAGGAATTTCCTAAATTATTAACCTATCTTTTCAAAGATGACAAGTAAAAAAAATATGGTTTCTGGGAGTCACTTTAGACTAAGAATAAAAAGCTTTCTTCCAAAAAAGAAATGCGTCAGACTCAAATTTCATTTAAGATAGAATTAAGGCACCTGGGTGGTTTTGTCACCTATGCATCCAACTACTGATTTCAGCTCAGGTCATGATCTCATGGTTCCTGTGATTGAGCCCTATGTCAGGCTCTGTGCTGACCCCATGGAGCCTGCTTGGGATTCTCTCTAATCCTCTCTTTCTGCTGCTCCCCTGCTCATGTGCTCACTCTCTTTCTCAATAGATAAGCTTTAACAAAAATTAAAAATATATATATAATATATAAAGCATAGAGTCAAGATGTCTCTCTAATTAAGACTTTAAGGAGTCTTTATAAGTCACACAATCAGTGTGTAACTCAGTCACATGAATGAACAAGACTTTTCAAGAAACTATATAAGAGAGTAGGATCTCAGTAAATACACATTTAAGTAATAGCTATACAATCATTTATAATTAAATAAATTTGTCATATATATATGTATGACTATATTTATAATATCATCCTAATATGTACATAGAGAAAACTTTGCATTGAAGGAATTTAAGCTTTATTAGACAATAAGGTATTATAGAGGGTTTTATATAGTATATTATAAATGATGAGGGGAATACTAGTAGAAAATGATCTGGTTTTTAGAAGAAAGAAAACTGAATTTAATAGAGGTCATGGTATCACTTCACCTTGAAGTATAAAATGAGTTTTCATTGGTTTAAAAGGTATGAGAATACATATTCCAAGAAAGAGAGATATAGAGAACCACAAAGCTAACAATAAACTGAGGTCAGGAAATAATGGGCTTGGTGATTGGTATATACTCAAGTGAACTAACTTTCCCTTTTTTCCCTCTCCCTCTCCTCTTGATTCCTTTCCTTTCCTTTTTCGGTCCGTCCTTCCTTCCTTCCTTCCTTCCTTCCTTCCTTCCTTCCTTCCTTCCTTCCTTCCTTCCTTTTGTTTTCCTCCTCTTTCTTCTCTTCTCCTGCTGCTGCTGCTGATTCTTCTTCTTCTTCTTCTTCTTCTTGATTAAAAAAAAAGGACAGACAAAACTCGGAGGGATATTTAGTTAAAAATATTACTGGAAGGAGCTTCAGGTTTAATCTTAAAACTATTCAGAACCCATAAGAATTTTCAGCAGTAGCTGCTGTTAGCAAAGGTATCCATAAATGACTATACCCCATTGGGCACAGTAAATTGGAAACGTGAAAACTATTCTGCTACTTATGAAATTATGATAGTAATATTAAAATTAGAAGCATTGGGAGTTAAAATAAAAAAATTTTAGAGACCAAATGTAGGAAACATTGACAGCAGAGCACAATGAATCAAAGTAGAAATATAAAAAGTAACTTAAATAAATAGAATATAATTTTTATAGAAAGCAAATAATATCAAAACACAATAAAGCCAGTTTAACACAAATCTTAATTTCATTATACTATTAAAAATATTATTTCAGTTTTTATTGAATATATCTGTATTTATAATTTAATGTAAAATGTTTATAGAACCGTATTTTGTAAGCAACTTACACAGATGCTAAAATTCTGTAAATAAGCATGCACTTATTAAATTGTTGATAAATTTAGTAAGATACAAATATAGGAAATGGCCAAATACATTTTATAAATATGGCATATTTATAAAAGTAACCACTCTATCTTGGTGAACAAACTAATAAAACAGTACATAAGTTGTCAGGTAAATACCAAATGTGGAAATTTAAATTCTGAAATGTCTTAAACATGAATAACATAAAAATAAACACTGAAGACACTGAATGTATCTGAAAAATAAATGTAGTTTCCCTATCCCAAGACAATCTTTATTATCCATTACAAATATGGAATCTAAAATTTCAAACAATTTATATGTGACATCTGTAGTTTTAGCAGAATATTTCACATTTGTTATCTTAGTTCTTCATAGCTGTCCTTCTGTAAAGATGTCACAGATAAATGTCCCATGTCCTACTTATAGAATACAAAAAGATAAGCTAGAAAAATAAACTATTATGGGAAGAAGGAAACAATCTCTATTAATGGGGGAAAGGATATGAAGAGTTTGGTATTGAACTGTTTTGATGGCAAAGAATGCAACTTCAGTACAGTAGGTAGAAATGACATCCAGTGAAAAACAAGTATGACCTGAACCTGAAAATAAATAAAGATGGGTGAGGAAGATGCATGAATCACCCATTCACAGATTACAACCAAAGCTATGGGAAGTGACGAAATACTCAAAGTACACGGATGTAAGGTAGATAGCTCAAGGGGAGAATAAAAACCCCACAGTGCGAAACTTAACATCTATTATTAGATAGAAATTTATCTGAGATAAAATTATGAAAGTATGGTCTGCTTTTATAGAAGTACAGTGAAATTATTCAATTAATAGTTATCACTAAAAATAAATAGATGATAGGTAGATAGATGATAGATAATTTATCTTTATTTGATCATTTTAGTATGTGTCAATGAAATTTCACTTTTATTTAAAAATATGTATGCATTGTTACATGTAATTTCCTACTGATACAAAAGTTATTGTGAACATATAGTATTGAAATAACAGGAGCTTCTTAGGAGCTACAAATAATGGGATAATTAAATGTTAAATGTTTTAGCTTGTTTTTTTTTTTAAAGATGGATTCTGTTCCTCCAAATACTTAATGGTTTATGCTGGGTGTACTCTATTTTCCCGTCCAGATATACATTCCCATTTTCTGCCTCACTCTGTGCTGACCCGCATGGACTGCCCTGGAGAGACCTCTTGCTCTATAATATCTAGTTAAGGTTGCCAATGACAGTCACCTGCAGGAGGAAGAGTGAACTCGTGATGCTGATGCCCTGTCACCCCTCTGCTGTGGCAGTGCAGGCAGACGAAGGCACGGAAGGCCACAGCTGTGGTCGGGCCACCTTTGCCATATGACTTTCTCTTGGAGTCTAGTAACTACTCCTCAGTTTGTTCTTTTAGGCTTAAAAGTGGTAGTAGGTCTCATTTGTCTTGTTTTATCTAAACCCTACCCATCATTTTGTGAAGAACTTTAACTCTTCCTAGTACCCCTTTGTATATACCATCATTGTTTCATCGTAGGACACTGTAGGTTATAGTCTTCTATATGACATTCACCTGTTCTTGTAAAGAGAAACTGGACAAAGATATGAGGACGATACATCAAGAAATAGAACAAGGAGAAATGCTCATTAATTTTTTTCATTAAAAACATTTTTCTTGTATTTCACAAGATACAGTATGGTTAGATCATCTCTCAGAATTTCTTTGAGCTGTTTTTTAAAGTCAAATGCCTTCCTCATGTCTAACCCTGGAAATGGCTGATCTCTTTTCCATCCCTGTAGTTTTTGCCTTCTCTATGTCCATATAAATGGATTAACCTAGTGTGTAGCTTTTTCAGTCTGGCTTCTTTTACTTGGCTTGTGGTTTTTGAGATTCACATATATAAATATGTATTTGTGAACATTCGTAGTCAGCGCCTTTCTGTTGTTGCTTGGCACCCAGCGGTATGCAAGCACTGGCATTTCCGTATCCACTTACCGGTTGAAGGACAATTGGGTTGTTTCCAGGATTTGGCAACTGAGAAAACACTCGTACAAACATTTGGGTACAGGTGTTGTATGGACATAGATTTTCATCTCACCTGGCTAAATACCTAGAGTAAGATTGTTAGATCATATGGTGTTTGCTTGACATTATAAAAACTACCAAACATTTGGTATTATCAGTCATTTTCAAATAGCATACAAACCTTGGTATATTTGTAGAATGCTAACTTACCTTGAAAGAATGAGTGTTTCTAGACTTTCTATTGTTTGACTAATTTATATAAGAATCCAAGAGCTAGCCACACATTATTTTGCTTTGTAGAGCTAATAGAAGCATTAAAATCAGTAAATATAAGTCCTCCAAATATTTTCCATCTACCAAATCAGTTTGTACATCCTAGGACCTCTAATTTTAAAGTCAGTTTATCATATATTTAAAAATCTGCTAGAATTTCCACTAGGTTTACATTTAATCTGCGGATGAATTTGGGGAAATTTCCAATTTTATGTCAAATATTCAAACTGATAAATTGGAAATATTGTTTATTTCTTTACTACTATATTTAATTTCTCTGGATATCTCAGGAAACAGGAACTTGAAAGAGGAATATAAAAAAGAGTATCATACTACTCTCCTGAGACTACTATTATTTTTCTCTTCATGGATTGCTGCCAATGCTGCTGCTAATTGCATCTTAAACACTGCTCCCTGTTGCTTCTTTGTCTATCTGGACTTTTTCCTCTTTTTACAACCTGCTTTCACAGGGGGTTATGGGCTCCTAAAGTGGCACTGCTGCCGTCTTCATACCCTTAGTTATTACAACCATATCACTCTCTTCACCAGAGAGCACAAGAAATGAAATTGTTTGCTTATACAAAGTTTGAGGCTGGACAAAAAAATTCTCTTAAGGTAAGCTTCACTCTGCAAAAACATCTTCACACATTATAATATCTAAACTTCCCTGAATAACAATGTAGAACAGATTCCTTCCTATTCTTTCCATAAGAATTTCCAGTTTGCTGCAAAATAAAGAATATGGTTTTTCATCAATGCCCAGTGTTTCTGAACAATAGAGAACAATTAAGAACTGTGCTGCATGGACCATCCTAAAGAGATCTAAAAAGATGGTGCATTAATTTGTGAGGCTATTTAACAGAATCTTGGCTTTTACAGACAACATATTCTATGGGACTAATATGTTAGAGTAATTGTTTTTCCCTGAACCGAGATAAATCTTTGTTTAGATATAGAACGCCATCTGTATTTGGTAAAAACGATGGTGGGGGGGGGACTTAAAGTTTGGGTTAAAAAGAAATGAATGAACAGGAAAGAACAGAATTGAAATATTTGTGCTTGATCTGATAAGCAGGATCCAAGTTTAATTGTATTTATTAGAAGGGCATAGACCTTGTTGTGAGGTTAGCATGGGCACTGTGAAGATTACATAGTTAATACTAAGTCTCAAAGCTATTCGCTCAGGCTGAAATCATTAGAGAAAAACTTTAAAATTCTTTCCAAACATGTCAATAATTCTGTGTGTTGGGAAGCATAATGGCAGTTTCAATATCGGGATCATAAATTTTAACTACTATTGGTAGAATGCTGTTCACCATAAAATAACACATAATTTAGAACAAAGACATGTATAATTATTTTATTGAAAGTTAAGAAGTCTCTAAACAGTTTCTAGGGGCACCTGGGTGGCTCAGTCTGTTAAGCAACTGACTTTGGCTCAGGTCCATGATCTCAGCTCTGTGCTGACAGCTCAGACCCTGGAGCCTGCTTCAGATTCTGTGTCTCCCTCTCTCACTGCCCCTTGCCTGCTCTTTCTCCGTCTCTCTGTCTCTCAAAAATAAATAAACGTTAAAAATATTTTAAAAAATAAATGAGAAGTTTCTAGATCTTTTATAATGTCATACAGGTTCTAAAAAATTAACATGGATGAAATATTGATTTTTTTATCTGTTCTATTATTCCATTATATTTATTTAATTTTAGGGAAAATATGCATTTGTAAGAATTGCAAAATATAAAGAAATTTTTTTCTCAAGGCATTAAATTTAGATTCTACAAATCCTTCTACTGTAAGAGTTATCAGAAATCTTTGTTGTAGACAGATTTTTTTTATATATTTGAACTTTATGAGTAAGAATTAATCAATTTGATATATGATTTCCCCCAAAGAACATATTGTCGTTCTAGGACCTGGAACCAAATACCCTGAGTTTCATTTAAGACATTAATTTATCTATACCTTATATGATAGTCTATTTTTAAGGGAATGAGTGAAATAATTTTTTATGGAAACCACTGAAAGAGGATATTAATGGCAAAGTTGAGTGTGAAAAAAATGTTCTCACATCTACTAATAGTTATGTTTTTATTTACACTCTTGATTAGGTCCATATAGTTCTCCTATGGAAATTATGCTGTGATTTTCACAAGCGTACCCCCAGATAGTTGCAAACAATATTTGAAACTGAGTGTGTGAGATAATAACCACACTATAGTAGCTACATTTTACTGAGCAAGTATTCTTTTCAGGTTCTGAGATAAATGTTTGCATTCCTTATCTCACATCTTCCTCAAACAATATTAGGCATTAAGACGGGCTTAAGGGGGTTAAGTAATTTACCTAAGGTCACATCCTAATAAGTGGCAGCATGTAACTTAACAATTATGTCTCTGTGACTCACAATCTGTTCTCCATACCCTACATTCTGTTTTTGTCCTTTAATTAGACAAATTGTATTTTCACGAAATGTGAAGATACAAATTTTGTTCAAGGCAAAAGGCCTAGAAAACTGACCTCTAGAGTGCTTCTTCCAAGAAGTGGATGTTTACATGTAATAAACCTGCACCAAGCAGGTGACTCTGTCATTAATCAGTGTTACTCTTTAGCTGCTGCGGCTGGGTGAGGGTTAGTGGCGTTTTTCAGAGACTTGTGGCACTATGTGAGGAGACATCCATTTTTCAACTGACACCACAAGGAGAAATTTAAAACATACCTGATTTTCCCAACAGCATGCTGAACTTTAAACCCACAGTATCTACACAGAGAATCAAAACAAACAAAACCCCATAAATGTATAATCATAACAACTATTAAAAGGACCCGTTTGTTAAACAGATAGCTGAATCTTACCCCTATTCCTTAATTGTAAGAGCAAGCAGCCTGCAATTTGCAGTCTTCCTTTGAAATCCATGAACAAGGTTTGATACTTGAAGAACTATGCATGGAACAACATAATAAACAATCATGATTTTGGTAATAAATTTTCTTTTAAAACAGATTGCATGCTTATACAGATGGAATGAGGAAATGAGCAGAGGAACCACATAAAAGGAACTAGACTTTACCAGAATACAGATTATACTGATAAAATGATTTTCACAAAGTCCTTGTTGATTAGATACTCAAGTACAAACCCATTTTATATTATGTATATTTAGGGAGATCATGTAATTTATCATGCAAACAAAAATTTTTTGATAATGAAAAGAAGCTGTATTCATATATCTCTAAGATAACAGACGAAAAACAGGACTCACCTGGGCAAAGGAAGATATGTGATCACTTTATTTATAATTGTTTCATGGTAGTATATATAACTAGTAAGTGGAAAGAGGGCTTGGTGTTGGAGAGATCATGAGTTCTAATACTGGTTCAATCATTAGTTTTAGGACTTTAGGTAGATTGCTTAATTACTTTGAAATTTGAGAGAAGGAAAATACCTAACTTGAAGGGTTGTAAGGCTTCAAAATTATATTTGTAACATGATTAACACAGTACCTGGTATATTAAAGATACTCATTAGGTGGTTATGTTTAGATACTAATTCTCATTGTGTAACTTAATGTCTTTTCATCATTGGAATATTACATTGTAATAATGTAGTTTGGAATGGTAGAGTCTCATAATTGAAACCTGAATGGGGTAGAGATCCTCTGACTAAAACATACCAAACTGTTATGCTTTGGTTGTTCAAAAGCAAATCATATGCTTAACAATTCTGTCTTCAAAGATTAATGGTGTATAGGTATATTGATTTTAAGGACCAAAGTAATAATTTTCTACTTTGAGTAGTAAAAAGCAATAGAGCATTCATAGTAATATAATCAAAAGAAAACAGAATTAAATTGCATTAATGAAGTCTAATTCAATACTCACTAATCTGAAGCAATAAATATACTACTTAAGTATATAAAGAATATAATAAATTTCTATTATTTACTGTTAAGAAACATGAAATAAACATTAAACTTCAGTTAATTAATATATGTGAAATAACAGATTTTAGAAACATGGATGTAAGATGTGAAAAGTGCAAAAAGGTAAAGTAGCATTTGTTTCCAGTTTTCCGGGATTTACTTAGGTGACCTATTGTAAATAAAGCTATTGATGTTTTTTAAATGGCTATGGACCTATATCCACATTTGGGCATGTCTATTTTAAGTGGGACTTTTTTGGATACTGTATTCTGTTTACCTCCCAGCATTTAATATAATGACAATTGCATGATTCAGTACTAAGAAAATTAATTGGCCAAATGATTAAAAGTCTCTATTAGTTTGTCTGTAATCAGCATAAGGTAAATGATCAATCCTGTAATAGAAAATTTTAAGAGCACACATTATTTTAATAAGATGCTACTGTTACATGTTTGTATTCTTGTAGCTGTAACATGCATAATAAAGTACCAGCAAAAAGTGATTTTTTCAAGAAAGTTTTAAATATATGCAATTTAAGACCATAGTTTCTTCATTTTACACAGTGGGATCCATTTGCCAGTCTTTACCCTTTCCCTTTTCAAGACCCTGAACAACCAAAACCACATCTTACTGTGAACAAATTAGTTTTGACACCTTGAGACATTTAATTATTTGCAACAGTGAGTCAGATGAATGTGAAGTTGAGAGAAACTTTTCAAACTCATGAAGATATTCATGTTCAAAATGCTGCTTTAGGATATTACAACCCAGAAAATTCAATTAATAAGCATAATAGAAATATATAAATATAGTTTCAAACATTTTAGGAAATAAACATATTGTAAAATAAATAGAAATGTAAAGTTCAGTAGTAAATCATGGTTTTTATAAACTGCCATTCAGAAGTCATTTCCAGAGGCACAGAGAGTCTCAGAGAGAGAAGTGAATGTGATGTTCATTTAGCATGGCCATTCATTTTACAGCTGAGGGAACTGAGGTTCAGAGAGGTTAAGTGGTTTGCCAAGGTCACTTGCCAGTTGCCATTAAACTCAGAGAGAGGAATAAAACTAGGTTTCTTATTTGCCCACCATTATTTTATTTATTTCATTTGCCAATCACAATAACAATTTAGGTACATCTGAATTTTGTGACTGGTGAATAACAGTTTTAATGAGAAAGTGTGGTAAATAAATTTATATAATTATAGAAGTACTACAGTTATTTTTCCAAGTAAGTCTATAGATATGCTTACTTACATGGCTATAGAGAATTCTGTAGATTTTTCATCTATTAAATTTTAATTACTAATAATTATTGAATATTTATATACCTGTGTATGTGTGTATCTGTGCTCTAAAGTTTATTTTTCTGAAGTTTTTGTATTCTTGAGAAAAATAGATTACCTTCTTCTGAGGGTGATAATTAGATGAATATCATATATAAAATGAATATTTCAATTGATATTTATTCATTTTTGTCCATGTAAGGTAGAATGTTCTAAGAGATACAGTGTCAGTGCAAAATGTTATGAACACACAGTTTTCTTTGTATTTTAGCCTGTTTATATATTTAAGTTATAGTGTAAAATGTAACTAACTGATTAAGCTTTGCGTGAAAGTTTAGAGAAAATGTTTAACAATCCATCTTATCATATTTATAAATGTAAGTGTATTCAGTTAAAAGATGTTACAAACACAAGAAATATAAATAGAAAATACAAGAATAAATTATTAAGTATTATAACATTGCAAGTCAAAGGAGAAATATGCTTCTTATGAAATATTTTACTTTTTTCTGTCCACAATTTTCATACAGATATGCTGCATATATTACCCAATATTGAAATACTTAGAAGTTTTCTTTAAATGTGCTCAAATCCAAAGTCACTAATTGTTTAAATGAATAAATCCCCTGCTATTTTCTAAGTGAAAAAGACTTTGATTCTCACCTAATACTTGGCCTGACTTAATTATCATAGTTCTTTTCAATTTCCCACTTCTTTAAGTACTATGATACTTGGATGAAGTCCCTAATTTAATAAAACCATGTCTAACCCCCTCATATGATGCATACTATCCTCTTTGTCTGGTAAAAGGTTAAAACATACCCCCTTTTTGTACTGTATGACAGAATTATAAAAACAAATGCCACATCCAGGAAGCTTTGTATTATATATGTATCTAGCTATGTATGTCTATGTATATTAATCTTTGTCTATTTATTGCACTATGGACATGTTTGTACAAAAAATGATGTCTTTAAGTTTGTAAATAAAACTGTTTTGATTTAATTTTGTTAATATTTGTTTGATTTATAGGTGACATATAATATTAAATTATTTTCAAGGATGCAGCATAGTGATTCGACAATTATATGCATTACAAAATGCTCACCACAATAAGTATATCACAATAATATTGACTATATTCCCTATACCATACATATCGTCCCCATGGCCCATTTTTTTTTATAGCTGGAAGTTTACACCAATTAATTCTCTTCACTCATTTTGCTAATCCCACCACTCCCCTCCTCTTTGATAACCACCTGTTCTCTGTATTAATGAGCTTTTTTCCCTCTCAATTATTGTTTGTTCATTGTTTTGTTTTTCAGCTTCCAGACCTAAGTGAAATAATACATTATTTTTCTTTCTCTGTCTGCCTTATTTCACTTACCATAATACTTTCTCTGTCCAGCCACAGTGTTGTGAAAAGCAAGATTTTATTTAACTTTTATGGCTGAGTAATATATTATTGTATATATGTATACTACATATTCTTTATCCATTCTTCTGTTGATGGATACTTGGCTTGTTTCCATATCTTGGCCATTGAAATAACACTGCAATAAACATATGGGTGTATATATCTTTCTGAATTAGTTTCTTCATTTTCTTCAGGTAAATACCTGTAAGTGGAACTACTGGATTGTATGGTGCTTCTTGTTTCAGGTTTTTAAGGAAACTTCATACTATTTTCCGTAGTTGCTACACCAACTTACATTTTCATGATTAGTGCACAAGGGTTCCTTGTCTCCAAATCTTTACCAACACTTGTTATTTCTTGTCTAGCCATTCTGCCCGGTGTGAGGTGATATTTTATTTTGGGTTTTATTTACATCTCCTTGATTATTAGTGATGTTGAGTATCTTTTCTTGTGTAAGTTGGCCTTCTGTAGATCTTCATCGGAAAAGTGTCTATTCAGGTCTTCTGCCCATTTATAATTGGATTATTTTGGATTTTTTGGTGTTGAGTTGTGTCAGTTCTTTATGTATTTTGAATACTAACCCCTTACTAGATATATCATTTGCAAATACTTTTTTTTTTTCCTATCCAGTTAGGTTGCCTTTTCAGTTTGTTGATGCCTTTTTTCACTGTGGAGAAGTTTTTTTAGTTTTATATAGTCCCAGTTGTTTATTTTTGCTTTTCTGTCCCTTGCCTGAGGAGACAGATCCAGAAAAATATATTGCTAAGGTTAATGTTCAGGAGATTACTATGGCATACAAAGTTTTGCTAAGAGTTTCCTCAGTATTTCATTAAAATATTTTGATATTGCATAGTTATTCTGATTTTATAGAATCATATCTGATTTGTTTTTTAAACTTTTTATTAATTTCCATTAAGAATTTTTCCATTTACTTGTTTGAAAAATTCTATGTCTACAATTAATTTGAACAAAATTTTATTTATTCTCTGGGAAAGAAATTAGGGAAATTGCAAAACATTATATAAGCAGGGATAATACTCCACACATTAAACAAAGGTGGGAGTACTCATTTTTCCAGAAAATGATTAGCAGTAAGTACCTCAAAACAGTAATTGACATTCATAAACTACTTTCTGTGAAACATCTGAAAGTAATTTGTAGAAATTACTTAATTAGCCTCTCAGCGGCTCCTGGTGGTAGATATTATATTGTAATTACAACAGTTTGTATTAATAGAATTGATGTGGAGAATATGAATGTAGATATTCTGTTCTGTTCAGTTATATACAATGGAGGCTGGGATCCAGTTAATAAGGAACCCTGCATACATGCTCTCACATATCACTTGTTTACCGAGTTGAGCAGGTAATAGACTTTGGTTTGTTTACTACCAGTCTCCTCATTAGTGTGATTTTTTCCTAAAATATCTTAACCACCTTCTTACTGTTTCTGTTCTCCTTGCTCTCTGTCCAAGACACAAAATTAAGCCAGAAAAGGGATGAAATTATCGTTTTCTGCGTGTATCCAAAATGTACTCAATATATGTGAAAAAGAAAAATCAACAATGAAATGCTTCTTCATATTACACACATATCCGGAGGGAAAGAGTATGATTCTATCACTTACAGCTAGTTAATTTTCATTTATTTTTAAACAGTACTATTGAGGTGTAACTGACATACCTATGTATCATTTCAAACTGCGTATATTTAAAGGGTACAGATCGGGGTGTTTTGACATAACTATACTCATGTGAAACTATCACCGCAATGAAGATAGTGAACATATCCATCAATACAAAGTTTCTTCATATTCTTTTGTAACTCCTCCATTCTTTTCTTCTTCCCCTTACAATATTGATCTGTGTTCTATTGCTAAGTTTAGATTAGCTTGCATTTTCTAGTCATATAAAAATTGAATCATATAATATGCACTCCTTTCTTACTGTGTTTTGCTTCTTTAGCTAGCAAAGTTATTTTGAGATTCATTCACATGATTATATGAATCAACATTTTCATTGGTGAATGATACTCCATGACAGATATATCAAAGTTGGTTAATCCATCCATCTATTGATGAAATTGTGGGTTGTTTCCAGTTTTTGGCTTATATACAGAGTTTCTATGAAGATTTGTAAGTTTTTATATAGGCATATGTGTTGATTTCTATTGAATAATTGCCGAAGATTGAAATAGCTGTGTGTTTTACACAAAATGGTTGCCAAAAGTGGTTGGGTAATTTTAATTTTGGATTCCTCCACACAACAATTAAGAATATGGAAAATTTACAACCAGGAAGGAATTACTATAAAATAGATCATTTTATTATAAGCGAAAAGCAAATTAGTTTGTAATTCAAATTTATATTATAGATAGGTCCTGTAATTAATTGACATCTTTGATTAAAAATCTAAGTACATGATCTTTCAATTAAAAAAAAATATATATATATCTCTGGGAGCTTGAAGTTGCCTCACTAAAATGGCCATGAAAAGGAAAGATATAACTGTGGAACTCACAGTTAAATAAATTTGATGTAACTCAGTAAAATTAGGGATTGTTGTTTTGATTTTATAGAACACATTGCAACTTCATCCACAAATGTTTCCATTTATTTTCCCAAACTTGGCGTTGTGATATGTTCTACTAAGAATCTCTTATGGCTTGCCTCCGTGAGGTTCATATTTTAGATGCCATTCTTCTGTAAGAAATCATTCATTTCTGCATTTGTATATACATTCATATGTTAGGGATAAACCAAATATCAGCTTTAGTCTACAGTTTGGTTTCAGGGTCAGTATTTAAAAACTGTATTTCATAGTTACTCCAATATAATTTCTGGTGTGGTTTATCTTGCATATTACTGGCTAGTAATTGTGAATTCTGTAGTTTATCTTTATTTCTAGTTAGAATGAAACCGATACCATAAACACAGCTTATTTATAAAATTACTACTGGTAACTATATATTCAATTTCTGATATTGGTAAAAATAATTTGAGTTGTAAAAGTATGCGTGCAGCACATATGGTTAAGTCCATGAGTAAATTAGAGAGTGCAAGAATTTAATATTTTGTTAACTCTTTATTTGTGATTAAAACATAGCTACATGTTACAAAATTACTGAGTGTAAGAAAGAACAAGAGTCAATTTCATCATCATTCTTTAGCCAGACCAGACACTGGTGTAAAGTGATATGAAAACTGCATTGTTGGGGCTCTTGGATGACTCAGTGAGTTGAGTGGCCCACTTTGGCTCAGGTCATGATGTCATGGTTCTTGAGTTAACACCCTGCATCAGGCCCTGTGCTGACAGCTAAAAGCCTGGAGCCTGCTTTGGATTCTGTGTCTCCCTCTCTCTCTGCCCCTCCCCCACCTACACTCTGTGTCTCACTCTCTCAAATAAAATAAAACATAAAAAAATTTAAATTAAATTTTCTAACTCTGCCTATTTCAACAAATCCACAGATTTACTCACACACACACACACCAGAGGCTATAACATTCCTTCCCACATTGTGCATTGTCAGATACTTATAATTTTTTTTGTGGTAAGCACTTTAAAAAACTTTTTTAATGTTTACTTTTTTTGAGAGACAGAGAGACACAGAGCATGAGCAGGGGAGGGGCAGAGAGAGATGCAGAATCTGAAGCAGGTTCCAGGCTCTGAACTGTCAGCACAGACCCCAATGTGGGGCTTAAACTCATGGACCATGAGATCATGACCTCAGCTGAAGTCAGATGCTCAACCGACTGGACCACCCAGGCATCTAGTGATAAGTACTTTAATATCTACTCCCTCAACAATTACATCTCAGTAAAACTGGAAAACAAAAGCTGCCTTGTCACAAACATACATGATAATGAAACAAAATGGAAAAGCAATTAATTATAGTATTTCTGTTGTGACACATTATGAAGTACATTTTTAAAAATATTTAATCTAGAAAATTAATATTCTAAATCTTTCTTATAGAGTACAGGAACTAAACAGAATTAAGAAGAAAAGATAAGATAAATACAAGAGCAGAAGAGTCTATTTGACACTTGTCCTTAATTCATAAGAGGTCAATGGCATCAAATAAAATTGGGAGCAAATTCAGAGTCTTAAAGTGTCTAAGAAGTTGTAACAAATTCAGTGAGATTGTATCATGTATTAAGCAGTAACTAGAAAATAATTTTTGGAAAAAATTCAGAGAATATAAATATAGTATTTAGGAATGAACTATCATTACAATTACACTGTGCATTATAGTCTAATGAACTATCATTACAATTACTATCACTGAATTACAAGTGATCTAAAATTAAATAAAAGAGATAGAGAGGGAGAGTCAGTAACTAAGGCCCAATGTAATGATGTGATCTGTGAAAATGTAAAATTATTTTACTTAATTATTTTATGTACTAGAATGTTTTCATATAAAAGTTGAGATAACATCAACATTACAATTCCATCAACATCTGCAAAAATTTATCTAAAAATTCTGCTTGTGCAAAAAGACAAATTACTCTGCTTGGAGGTTTTAGTCCAAACTGTCAATAAATTCTATTTTACAAGAACTATTAACAGATGTGTTGCTGAGCCCACTCTTTGACAGTTAAGGTGATTCTAATTTGTATTTGCAGTAAAGAGCACTTAACATTTTATACACATTTTACATACTTAATAACATGTAAAATAAAAGATGTAAATAGCAATCCAGAGATTGTTGGTCTATTTTGAAAGCCAGTCACATCCTACTTTTGCCACATTTCTTGATTCTTATTGTGAAGGGTTAGTTTTAATCAAACAGCAGGTATGTGAAAAACACTAGAGCTAAAACATACAATGAGGGTAACAATCCTAATTCAATTTAAAAATGTTCAGAAAGCATCTTCCTCAAGCTTTGAGGGGTTGGTTTCAGTTTGTGAGATTGACTAAATCAATCAGCTTCACTAAAAACAATGAAATCTTCAAGTCCAAATGTGAGAAAAACAGAAATCTTTGTAAAGCCTTAACTATTATAGCATTAGAAAAAACAAACAAACAAACAAACAAACAAAAACCACAAAACTTAAATGAATGGCTACTACCACTTTAGAGGTGACCAAAATCCCATCTGATTCTCCATAACACTCAGTAGAAAGTGAAATGCTGTTTAGAACTTTGTGATCCTATGCATAGTATGAAATCTAGCAATGCTGAAAAATAAATTCCCTTTAAAAATCTGACTACAACAACTTAACTTCTATAGGGGCATCTGGGTGGCTCAGTTGATAAAGTGTCAGACTTTGGCTTAGGTCATGATCTCAAGGTTCCTGAGTGCAAGCCCCTGGTTGGGCCTTGTGCCGACAGCTCAGAGTCTGGAGCCTGTCTTCGGATTGTGTGTCTGCTCTCTCTGACCCTTCCCTGCTCATGCTGTCTCTCTCTCTCTCTCTCAAAAATAAATAAAAACAGTAAAAAAATTAAAAAATAAAATAGAATAAAAACCTGACTACAACAACTTCTATAGTATATGTTTGATAATGAAGTTTTTTCCAATGTTTATGTTGATTTTTTATCCCAGAAGCTTATTTTAGCAATATCTGGCATTGTTCTCGACTTTGACATAGTATTAATTTTAATTTATAGCCATTTTGTGTTTGTTATAAATGTATACATGCTGCATCTCTTAATCATATAAATATAAAATCAATTATAAATATTAAATGCATTATGTTTAAATACACATAATCATTCCTCAATGACACTGGTTAATTTTAAAATTGTTTACTTAATATCTTTTACAAATAAATGTAATTAAATTTATTTTGCTTAAATACTCAAGCTATGAAGTAATTTTTGTATGATAATTTCATTTTACCAGGTTTTTCACCTCATTTTTAATATACTCAGTTCATCTATGTAAATGTTCTAGTATTAGAAAGTCAAAGAAATAAGCAAATTCTGATTATTTTTATTTATTATTTATTTATTTATTTATTTTTAAAAGCAAAGGGCAGTTTTATCACGGCTTAGGCTCGCCGCGCCTAAGTTCGGTCTCACAGCCTTCACCAACGCAGTGGATCCCTGCTGAGAGCCCCGAGCAAGGGCTGAGTGGGGTTTTTATGGGATTTTCTGATTATTTTTAATGAATTATAATTGGCATACAATTTATATTAGTTTGAGGTTTACAGCATACTGATTCAACAATTTTATGCATTATGAAATGCTCACCATGGAAGGGTACTTACTCTCCACCACCATACATTATTGATACAATATCATTGACTGTATTCCCTATGTTGTACTTTCCATCTATATGACCTATTTGCCTTGCAACTGGAAGCTTGTACTTCTTAATTCCCCCTTATCCAATTCATCCATATCCCCATCACTTCTGGCAACCACAAATATATTCCCTGTATTCAAGAGTCAGCTTATTTTCCTCTTTGTACATTTGTTTTGTTTTCCAGATTCCACAAATAGGTGAAATCACATGGCATTTGTCTTTTACCATCTGACTCATTTCATCTCGCATAATACCCTTTAGGTCCATCTGTTTTGTTGCACATGTCAAGATCTCATTCTTTTTTACAGCTGAGTAATATTTCATTCCATTCCATTATATAACATATCTCCTTTATCCATTCATCTATAGATGGTAGACTCTTGGGTTGCTTTCATATTTGGCTATTGTAAATAATGTTGCAATAAATATAAGAATGATTATATCTTTTTTAGTTAGTGTTCTGGTTTTCTTTGAATAAATACCCTGTAGTAGAAATATTAGATCATATGATATTTATATTTTTAAGTTTTTGAGCAACCTCAATACTGTTTTCTACAGTGGCTGTGCCAATTTACATTCCCACCACAGTGCACAAGGGGCTCTCAGTTTTTTGTATCCTCACCAACACTTGTTATTTCTTTTTCTGCTTGCTTGCTTGCTTGCTTGCTTTCTTTCTTTCTTTCTTTCTTTCTTTTTCTTTCTTTCTCTTTCTTTCCTTCTTTCCTTCTTTCCTTTTCTTTTCTTTCTTTCTACTAGCCATTCTGACTAGTATGAAGTGACACCTCATGGTAGTTTTGTTTGCTTTTCTCTGATGACTTGTGATGCTGAGCATCCTTTCATGCATCTGTTGGTCAACTATATGTCCTTTCTGGAAAAATGTTATTCAGGTCTTCTGCCCAGTTTTCAGTCCTTTTGTTTGTTTGTTTTTGATATTGAGTTGTATAAATTCTTTATATATTTTGGATATTAATTCTTTATAGGATACATCCTTTGCAAATATATTCCCCCATTCACTAAATTGCCTTTTAATTTTGTTGATGGTTTCTTTTGCTGTGCAAAAGCTTTTTTATTTTAGTGTAGTCTCAATGGTTTATTTTTGCCTTTGTTTCCCTTGCCTGAGGGGACCTATCCAGAAAAATGTTGCTATGGCCTAAGTCAGAGACATTTCTGCCTGTTCTCTTCTTTTCTAGGATTTTTATGGTTTCAAGTGTCACATTTAGATCTTTAATATGCTTTGAATTCATTGTTGTATGTTGTGTAAGAAAGTGATAAGGTTTGATTCTTTTGCATGTGACTGTCCAGTTTTCCCAGCACCATTTATTGGAGACTGTATTTTTCCCATTATGTATTCTTGCCTTCTTTTGTAGATAATTGACCATATAAGTGTGGGATTATTTCTGAGCTTTGTATTGTCTTCTGTTTATCTTTGTGTCTATTTTGTGCTAGTACCACATTCCTTTGGTTACTACAGCTTTATAGTATATCTTGAAATTTTGGATTGTGATACATCTAGCTTTGTTCTATTGCTTTGGCTATTCAGGGTCTTTTGTGGTTTCATATGAATTTTAGGATTATTTGTAAAAAATGCTATTGGGGTTTTGATAGGGATTGCATTGAATCTATACATTCTTTTGGGTAGTATAGAAATTATAATAATAGTTTTTTTTAATCCACAAGCATGGTATATATTTTCATTTGTATCATCTTAATTTTCTTTAGTCAGTGTTTTATAGTTTTCAAAGTGTAAGTCTTTCACCTCCTGGGTTAAATTTATTTCTACATATTATTTTGGTGCAATTGTAAATGGTGCACTTGCATTCTGGAGCAAATTTATTCCTACATATTATTTTGGTGCAATTGTAAATGGTGCACTTGCATTCTGGAGCAAATGTAATTGTAAACAAGTTATGATTCTTTAAAAGACTATTTAGTATAATGTCATAAATTACAGTGGCATTTTAGAATTATTATACTAAATATTTGCGGGTAAAATGATTAAATATGGTAACCAGTTAGCATGTGATGCTTTAGTAATGTACTTTATTGCATTTGCTTATTTATCAGAAATATTCACTAAAACTAAGAATATAATTATGAGTATAAGTGTGTACATTCTGTACACATTAGCAACCCAAGAAAGATATCAGTAGTTTACTCAATAGATTTTACTCTCAAACTATCTACACAAGAGATTATAAATATTCTAACAGCTATATCTTAATATTAAGCAAATGACCTAAGAAGGACTTTTGTAGTGTATAAATGGCTTTAAATGTGTCTAATGGAAATTAGAAAAGTCTTTTCTACCTACCATAAGTAGGCTTTCATTTATCACAATAGGAGAACATAATTCTGTAAGGCTTAAAGTTTTATATTGTGAAATGTTTGACCTATTCTAAAATGAGACACTGTAATTTATATGATTAATACATAAATGTATCCATATGTTTATCACTAAAATTTCCCTTTTTCATCTGGATTTCTAGGATCATAAATGTGTCAGAAAGTGATGCACATTATGTCTTTAGGTATAGCCATATGCTCTAGAAAATGACATTGGGATAAACTTTGCTCTCCAACACTCTGACTTTGGAGTGTTTAGCTGTCTGCTGCAGGAAACAGGATGCATGAATTAAAGATGATGATTGCCAGTGTTGGCATTGACATTTTCAATCAAATATAGTAAAAAAAAAATTAGAAAAGAAAAAACAAAAAACTCTTCTACTGATTATTGATATTTGATACATTGATTATGTGCTTTAAAATTATGAAATGTATATTTTTAAGAAAATTTTATCAGTTTGTATTTGAAGTATAACAGGCACTAGAAAATGCATATCCTATTATCTCTGTCCGTTGAGTTGGCAGATATCCGATTTGATATTAAATTAATTACCAAATGCCTTTGCTTTCTGGCAGTTGGATATTTTAGACTTCAAAGGCAAATACATTTTGAAGCAATATAATAACAAGCTTAGAAGTGTGAAGTGCAGCAGAGCTGAAAAGTGAAAATTCAACAAACTGGGTTGTTAATATCTTCCAGCAGAGTTAATCAATCATAGTATGACAAGAGTAAAAAATGCAAATCATATGGGGTACAAATATAATTCACTTTAAATCAAATTTGTATTTTGATATAACATTAATAAAGTGAAGTTTCAAGATGGCATATTATTTTACAAATTGATTTATGGTTAAATTTATTATATTTCTGAATGCCATCCTAGAAGGTCACCATATTTCCGTATAATTTTGGGTTGTAATTAGCAGTAAACCTATCAAGACTGAATATTTTAGAAGTTGGATCTTTATTAACTGGAGGCATTTCCAACTACTACCACTGCTTCCAAACATATATTATTTTACTGTCAGTTCAACATTACTAGAAACAATTCTTTATTCATTCATGAAGTTGCATTAAATGTGAATAAGATGTAGCATGATAATTAGAATTTATATGAATTATTTTTCACAGATAATGGAATAAATTCATCTGCATATTTCTGAAAGAGGTATAATTTATAAGTTTATTTAGAGAAGTTGATTATTCATTGACTTATGAAAACTCTCATTAAAAACTAGGAAGTGACTATTTGTGTCTATAAATATACTCTTAATGCAAAGACACAACCTTAAGCTATTCATTTTCATATATATCAAAATGCTTGATTGTACTTTGAACATTTTTTGCAAAAGCTTCAATTTAATTTTTAAAATTCTGTGTCTTTTACTAGACAATATTTATAAGAAACTTTAAAGGAAAAAATGAGACATTAGTTAACATTTTATTTGATGAATGTCTTGACTATTCAATCAGTATTTAAAAGTGTACTTTAAAACCAAAATTATCTGGCTTGCTAATTACTTGTTTCAGAGCTAGTATTAATGATTCTCTAGTTTATGATACTAGAGGGTTTTAAAGATATTTTATTTGTGCATATAGTATGTTGTTTAATATTTGCATTCCTATCTTACCCTTTAAAAACTCTCATTCTCTCTAATAATACCTAGCCCTTTCTTTTGTATATGGTAGTTATATAAGCTGTGTAATGAAAAGACACTATGAAAGGAACAAAATATTTACCATAAGAACTTCAGTTAAAATTTGAATGAAAAATAAATTTCAAATAGTTTATATTTTTCAGGCTTAAATAAATACAATGGATACAACATGTAAAACTTATGCAACTAAATAACAGACAATTCTTGCAATGCTCCTAACTTAGTTTTTGATGCATACATATAGCAAGAACCTGTTGGGATTTTTATATTGATTATATAATTCAAATATTATCAAAATGAATATGAAGTGGCTTTCACAGAATCCATTGAATATCTTTTGTAACAGCATAGACTCTTCAAAACATTTTTTGATGTTTATTTTGAAGTAGAGAGAGTGCACACATACGGGGGAGGGGCAGAGAGAGAGGGGGAGACACAGAATCCCCAGCACGCTCCAGGCTCTGAGTTGTCAGCACAGAGCCTGACGTGAGCCTCGAACCCACGAACATGAGATCATGACTTGAGCCTAAGTTGGACACTCAACCGACTAAGCCATCCAGGTGCTCTGAACAGCATAGAATCTTGATGCATCGTTTTATCATTATTTAAATTTTATATTTTTTATAAAAAATACAAAAAATGGAGTTAACTGAGGTTAGATTCAGTAAATCTGTGAGATTGCTTTCCAGTAGAATTATTGGTCATATTGTCTTAATTTGTAAAAAATTAAATAAATAAATAAAGGGTGTAAAATACATGTTAGAGAAAATGAAGCTCACATAAACTCAGAAATTGTTCATGGCCAAAAATAATCTTCAACCCAGGGTATTTTTATGCCATTTTATTTGAATATAAAACATGATTTCTCATATACAAGATAAAAACATTACAACCTATGAACTGTGACATGATCAAAAGTAATGAGTAATTGCAGAACCAAAGGTGGTGAAAATCTTGTGAAAAGTAAATAGAAAGCAACAGCTGTGATTTAAAGAAGTTATTTTGTAATTTGTAATCCTTCAACAGAGGGAAAATGAATAGGACTATATACTTCTGGAAGACATAAACTATATTTGTATTTGTATAATAATTATACAATGGTGAGTTGTTTGGAGCATGATTTATAATAACCAAAAAGTGAAATCAATCCATGTGTCCATCAATGGATAAACAGATAAACAAAATGCAGTATAATATTAGTGGAATACTTTCAGCCATAACAAGGAGGGGAGTTCTGATACATGGTATTGAAAATATGCTAAGTGAATAATCCAGACACAAAAAGACAAATACTAAATGATGCCATTGATTTGCTATTTAAAATAGGCAATTAATAAGACAAAAAGTAGACTAGAGTCCACCAGGGGTTTGGGACAGGAGAGAATCAGTAGTTACTGCCTTATGGGTATAGGGTTTCTGTTTTGGAAGATTAAAATTTTGGTAATAGATAGGAGTGTTGGTTGTGCAACATTGTGAACATAAATAAAGGTGAAGTTGTTTCAACTTTTTATGCTCATGGCATTGACTTTTTGTCAACTCAGGACAATTGTCTTATAAAATATGCTGTTCCTCTGACACCCTCTCCGCACTCTCTCCCTCACCCAAGCTATGCTCAAAATAAAGGTTCTGCTAGGAGGTTGGCTATGAAACCCAGCATCTCTGTTGTGAGAGGGACTAGACGTGGTTGAGATTGAGAGAAGGAACACACAAAACATATGGCTTTGTCGGATTTAAGTGTTACATGTGGTAGGAAACGACATGGAGAATTTGTAGCTTTGTTAAACTGACTGTGGTTAGCTTGGGGTGAGCGGAGAACCAGTGTCATTTTGGGATGAGAGCTACAGAAGGACTAATGTTTTCTAAAATCAATGGCTATCTGAAACATTATATGTATGCATAAGGCAGGCCAAGGTAAGCATGTCTGTATGGACACATAAAGAAACTACTGAAACCAAGATGGAGACAATTTCATTTATACAAACAGTTCTGATACTGTGCTTGATTAGGTTTTTGACGTTTTTGAATTTTAAATTATGGTTAGGAATAAATCAGAAAACAATCATAAATCCTATGTCATTAAATAAATAAAGGCATGGTTCAGACAGCTAGAAAGACTTTGGAGAATAATGAATCAAAGCACTCTACATTAGTTATAATTCATGTTTCATTTGGGATGGTACTATCTGGTAGAAAAATGACTAGTTTTGTGTATCATCACTAGATGATGTTCTTTGTTCTTCACTAGAATGGAAGCTTTCTGAGGGCAAGTGCTGTCTCTGTTTTATACATTGATGTTTTAATTTTCTTTTTTTTCCCCCACATTAATGTTTTTCAAATACAAAAGTCCCTCAGTAAATAAATATTTGTGGAATATTGAAGTAATGAAGGTGCAAATGAGGATACATTTAGCACCATATTAATACTCCAGAAGTTCAATTTGTGGACTTATACACTTACAATAGAGTACTATACTGAAATATTTCTCTAAATGAAAAAAAGATAGCTAAGAGAAGGAAAATATATTTTAATCATCAATATGTCCTTTGGATTAAAGGATATATCATCATCCTAAAATAATATCTGTCTGTGGAGTCATAAATCAAATGAAAATACATCCTGGACACAGACCTTAAAACAATATTTGTATCCATAGAGTGAACATTTATTTTAATTTAAATAGCTTAGTGTGTCGTCATAAATCTATTAGTCACAGGGGAATTGGATTTCAAAACATTAAAAAGAGTATAATGAAAGAATTCAACTTTAATGCATTTTTCTAAATGGATTCATCTTTCATATGAATTGAACTTCAATCACATTTCTACACTTAAAAATATTATTGAAAATTAAGGGTTTCAATTTCAGATTTCTATTATCCTTAATATCTTCAGCATATTGCAGCTACTTTATCCTTGGCCTTTGTAACATACTAAAAACAAATACGAAACTTAGTTTTTTTTTCTCTTGAAATATGTCAGAGAATTCTTTCTCTGTCCCTGTCTCATTTACTTTTACTTGTATACATACATATTTTCAAGCACAATAACAATAATCCACATCCCAACTTCAAGTTCTATAATGCCTGAGAAGAATCATAACACTTTTTTATTACTTGCTATAAAATTTAAGACTCAAAATATTCCCATGTATTATTTTTTTAAATTTTTAAATGTTTTATTATTTACTTTTGAGAGACAGAAAAAGAGAAAGTGTATGATGGGGGAGAGGAGCAGAGAGAGAGGGAGACACAGAATCCGAAGCAGACTCCAGGCTCTGAGCTGTCAGCACAGAGCTCAATGTAGATTTCTTGGATAGTACAGACCTTTTAACAATATTTTTTCTTCCAATTCATGGGCATAGGATGCTTTTCCCTTTCTTTGTGTTTTCATCAAATTCTTTCATAAATGTTCTATAGCTCTCAATGTATATGTCTTTTACCTCTTTTTTAAAAATTAAAAAAATATTTATTTTTGAGAGACAGACGCAGAACATGAGCTGGGAAGGAGCAGAGAGAGGGAGACAAAGAATCAGAAGCAGGCTCCAGTCTCTGAGCTGTCAGCACAGAGCCTGACTTTGGGGCTGGAACCCAAATGTGAGCATGAGATGAGCTGAAGTCAGACACTTACCAACTGAGCCACCAGGTGCCCCTTTTACCTCTTTGATTTGGTTTTATTCCTAGGTAGCTAATGGATTTTGGTACAGTTGTAAATGCAATTAATTCTTTATTTCTCTTTTTGCTGATTCATTATTGGTGTATAGAAATGCAGCAGATTTCTGTACATGGATTCTGTATCCTTCAACGTTATTGAATTTGGATACTAATTCTAGCAAATTTTTGGTAGTCTTTCAGGTTTTCTAGATAGAGTATCATGTTGTCTGCGAATGGAGTCGTTTGACTTCTTCTTTGCCAATTTGAAAGCCTTTCACTTCTTTTAGTTATCTGATTGCTGAACCCTGTCATATGTTAAATAACGATGGTGAGAGTAAACATGCCTGTCTTATTTCTGCCCATAGAGAAAAAGCTCTTAGTTTTTCCCAGTTGATGATGATATTAGCTATGGATCTTCTATATATGGCTTTGATGATGTTGAAGTATGTTCTTTCTATCCCTACTTTCTTGAGGGTTTTTATCAAGAATGGATGCTATACTTTGTCAATGCTTTTTCTGCATCTGTTGAGAGGATCATATGGTTCTTATTCCTTTTTAAATAGATGTGGTGTATCATGTTGATTGATATGCAAATATTGAACCACCATTGCAATCCAGAAATAACTCCCACTTGATTTTGGCAAATAATTATTTTAATGTACTGTTGAATTCAATTTCCTAATATTTTGTTGAGAAGTTTTGCAACATGTTCATGAGGTATATTAGCCTGTAATTCTTTGTAATGGGGAGTTTGGTTTTGGAATCAAGGTAATGCTGGTCTTATAGAATGAGTTGGAAATTTTCCTTCTGTTTCCATTTTTTTGGGAACAATTTGAGGAAAGTAGGTATTAGCTCTTCTTTAAATGTTTGTTAGAATCCCCCTGCGAAGCCATTTGACCCTGAACTTCTTTTTGTTGGAAGATTTTTAGTTACTGATTCAATTTCTTTGCAGGTTATTGGTTGGCTCAAATATTCTGTTTCTTCCTGTTTCAGTTTAGTAGTTGTATGTTTCTAGAATGTACCCATTTCTTCTAGATTGCCTAATTTGTTAGCATATAATTTTTCATAAAATTCTCCTATAACTATTTGTATGTCTGTGCTGTTGGTTGTGATCTCTCTCATTCATGATTTTATTTATTTGGATCCTTTCTCTTCTTTTTAGTAAGTCTGGCTAGGGGTTTACCAGTGTTATTAATTATTTCAAAGAACCATGGGCTAGATGACTTAAGCTTATTTTCATTGTTGGTTGTATTAGAAAACATAATTGTTATTAAAATAACAGATTTTTTATGACAGACTTTCCTATGTGCTTATCCATGAAGAACAAAAAATATATACCTCTTATTGCAAAAATAATTATTTATTTAAGTTTTATTGATCAATAATTGACATACATCATTACTTGAGTTTAAGGTATACAGCATGGTGATTTGATTTACATATATTGTGAAATGAATACAACAGTAGGTTTAGCTAACATCGTCTTCTCCCATACATACAATTTTAAGTAAAGGAAAAAGTTACCTTGTGGTGATAAAATTTAATATTAAATCTCTTAATAACTTTCCTTTATATCATACAGCAATATTCACTTTTGTCATGTTGTACATTACATTCTTAGTATTTATTTATCTTGTACCTGTAAATTTGTATCTTTTGGCCACTTTTCTCCAATACTTCTCCCCTACTTTTTGCCTCTGGTGACCATAAATTTGATCTTTTTCTATGAGCTTGAGGATTATTTTATTTTATTTTATTTTATTTTCTATTTTATTAATTGAGCTTGATTGACATACCACATTGCAAATTTACAACATAATGATTTGCCAGTTTTATACATTGCAGAACTATCACCAAAATAAGTCTAGTTACCGTCTGTACCATGCAAAGTTACAAGAATTTTTCTAATGATGGGAAATTTTGTGATTTGCTTTCTTAGCATATTTAAAATTTGTAATACAATATTATTGACTATGGTCATTCTGCTATACATTATATCCCCATGACATATTTTTCATGATTGGAAATTTATACCTCTTGATCCCCTTCACCAATTTCTCCCATTTGCCAACCTCCACCCTTAGCATCCACCAATATGTTCTGTGTATTATGAGGTGTGTTGTTGTTGTTGTTGTTGTTGTTTAGATTCTACATTATCAGTGAAATCATAGGGTATTTTTTCTTTCTCTGGCATATTTTATTTAGCATAATACCCTCAAGGTCCATTCATGTTGTCACACATGTCAAGATTTCATTAATTTTTACAGGTGGGTAGGGAGGGATTTTATACACACATACATATATACACAAGGTTTCTTTATCCATTCACCTGTTGATGGACATCAAGGTTGTTTCCATATCTTGGCTGTTTTGAATAATGCTTCAATAAACATAGGGATACATCTATCTTTGAATAGATGTCTTTAGTTTCTTCAGATAAATACCCAGAAGTGGAATTACTGGATCATATGGCACTTCTACTTTTAGTTTTGTAAAAGACCTTCATACGTTTTACCATTGTGGCTCTACCAGTTTACATTTCCACCATTAGTGTATGAGACTTTCTTTTTTCTATATCCTTACCAACACTTCTGACTAGTGTGAGGTGATTTTCATTGTGGTTTTGATTTGCATTTTCTTGATGATTAGTGACATAGAGCATCTTCATGTGCCATCCATCTGTATGTCTTCTTTGTAAAAATGTTTATTCAGGTCTCTGCTCGTTTTTTAAAAAAATATATTTTATTGATTTTTGATTTTTTTTTCTGTTTATTTTTTTAACATATGCAATTATTTTCCACACTACAGTAGTTACAATTACACTCCAAACAGAAATGCAAAGTAAAAAATCAAAACCCCAACTTCTATTTCATGTAATTAGACTTATACAGAAATTAGAAGGTTATGAAACAACTA
>NC_043704.1:100099949-100101833 GCF_006229205.1 Suricata suricatta | reverse complement strand
ACACTTCCTAGGGGAAAAAAACAAAAAAACAAAAAACCAAAAAAACAGCATGTAATTTCTGTCCTTGATGGAATGCATTAAATAAGCAAACACCACCAACAAGCAAAACAAGTACTACAATGTAAAAACATTAAAAAAAAAAAGACAACCCTCTCACATGCATAAATGAAAGATTGCACACAAAGAACTCACATCTTTTCAAGCTTCAATAGTAAATATTCTGCTACTATGTATTAAATACTGCATGGTTTGCCCAAGCTAAGATGAAACCACATCATAAATCAATTAGCATTTTGCATTTTCTTTCATTATCTACTCAAAGTCATGCCTACTGCACCTCTAAACATTTCATTAAATCCAATGATAAAGCAAACACTCCCAAAATAAACTTAGATTGTATTGCAGTTTCACTTAACAGTATATAAAATGTTGTGTTGTGACAGGTATCAACTATCCAGGCAGAGAGAGACAGAGCAAGCAGGGGAGAGTCAGAGACAGAGGGAGACACAGAATGTGAAGACAGGCTCCAGGCTCTGAGCTGTCAGCACAGAGCCTGATGGGGGGCTGGAACCCATGAACTGTGAGATCATGACCCGAGCCAAAGTCAGATGCCTAACTGACTGAGTTACCCAGGCACCCTTCTTCTCATTTTTAATAGGATTGTTTGGTTTTCTTGGGGTTGAGTTGCAACTATATTTTCATGTCAGCATAAACCAAGATTTGTTAATTATTTAGTTTAATAATCTTTTAACTTTTTAAGATTTAATTTAAGTATAACATTTGAGACAAAATTTTCAGAGACTATTGTAGCTTACCTTATAATATGACTATTATTATCCCCATATCACAGATGAGGAAAGTGAAGCAAAGGTGTTAATTCAGAGTGTTGTCTCCTCTCGTTCCATCTACATAAAATAGACTATTTTTGGGCAACTTTCTTTCCACCACTGTCAGCCTAGTGAACACTAATATCTTCATTTGCTAATATTATTCCCAACAAAATTTTAATTCTGATAATGTCTCTAAAATTCAGTTTCTGCACAGATACTGGAATTATATCTTTTAAGGTTTAAATCAGGTTGTGAATACCCTTCTTGTCAATATTTCCATGCTTTGTGAATTTGAGCCCCGCGTTGGGCTCTGTGCTGAAAGCTCAGTGCCTGGAGACTCCATCAGATCCTGTGTCCCCCTCTCTCTGCCCCTCCCATGCTCATGCTCTGTCTCTGTCTCTCAATAATAAATTTAAAAACTTTAAAAAATTAAATATATATATATGGAAATATATATATATTTCCATGCTATTTAACTATGCTGAGAATACAATCTTAAAATCTTAAGACATAAAAGCCTTTACTGTTCTTGATCCAGGGTTCTGCTTTAACCTCATTCCTCACCATTCTCCTGATCACTGTGTGCCAGGTGCACCAAACTGATTGCTCTTCCTTCCACCTGCCAACACTATTCTTGTTGTAGATTTTTAACATCTGCTCACTCCTCTGGTTGGATTTTTCTATGCTCAGATATTTTTATGCTGATTCATACAGTGTGTTCCAAAGTAGAAATATCAAATAAAAATAATTTAATAATAACAGAAGGAGATAGGACTTTAGTAGTGAGTGCAAATGAAAATTGTAGATAGAGTACAGATGTATAGAATGGTAAAACCATGTTTCTGACTAGAATCACTTTTAGTTATTTTGGCCAAACTGTCTTTTATGATGATGTTGTTTTCAACCTAATATAAGTTGTAAAATAAAATACAAAATGTTATGTTAAATTTGTACTTGAGATGAACTTTTGTTATAAATATTCCCTGGCAAAATGTAGGACATACAAGTATATATATATATATATATATATATATATATATATATATATATATAT
>NC_043704.1:99933491-100099849 GCF_006229205.1 Suricata suricatta | reverse complement strand
ACACACACACACACATAACAAGCAAATTTGACTAGATATCCTGTGTTTTTATTTATTAAATTTGACATCTCCACAGTTATACTTATTCATTAATATCTAGAGAGTGGATATTTGAAAGTCTCTTCCAAATCACACATCGACTTCCTGATCTTTACTCTGATTATACCATTCAACTTACCTGCCATCACTGAACCAATCACTATGTCCAAGGGATGCCTTCCACTGCTTACTTCAAACTGGATTGCATGCCGTTTCTTGAGTCGAGCCCTATATTGGGGCTTTTGACTTGCTTTAGCTTCCAACCAACATAGGCAAATCCAGAGACATCATTCTATAGGAAACAAAGTTAAACATATCCAAATTACAGGACTCTTCTGCAATTTCAGAGGATGGACTAGGAAAGTATCCATAATTTATGCTACAAATGGCAATTTGGTTTTACTTTGGCTTATTCAATCCACATCATCTACATTATCTAAATACCCAAAAAAGAAGAAAAAAAATAGGACAGAGAAAAGGAATAGGAAAGAAATGAAAACTATGTCAATAAGCATACAGTTCAGCTGCAGTGGGAAAAAGATCATGAATCAATGGTGATATATTTAACCACCATGGTGATCAAAAATTAAGGGACAGAGTAAAGAAAAATTAGAGATGACAAAGTTGTTAATAGTTTAGGCAATATTGCATATGGATGAAAGTGAAAATTTCATTGAAACATTGGCATATCATGAACAAATTCCCTCTCTCAATATATATGTATATGTGTACATATATGTTGTAAACTGTATTTTGTCCCAGTTTTAGTATATGTATCACTGAAGAAAGCATCTTATTTCAAGATTTAAAAAGCTCAAAATCATTTATGCCAAAATTTGGTTTCAGTTTTTTAACTCAAGGTAGGAATTGGTAGCCAAAGATCTTAAGTCTACATGACTTTCATTTTTCAATACTATAGAAAAATAAATAGTAAGTACCATTGCCCTTCTAATACAAGTCATTAGGTACTAAAGTGATATTTTATAGAATACCATTCCTATAAAACTATAGAACCAAATTATAGAAAGCCCCAAATGAAATATAAGGCTGATTAAATTGCATTTGGTGGAAAATATATATTTGATTTAAATATGAATAACATATAACTTGGCATATTGAGACCCCTTAAATTTCCCCACATATAATATAATAGGGTTACTATCAAAATTCACATGATCAGCTCATTCTGTGTTTATTATCCAATATGTTTATGTCTGGTTCTGCTTTCTGATGCCAAAACTCCTACTCTTCTTTTGCTTAAAAAATTAATTAATTAATTAATTAATATTATATTTATTTATGTTATGTTAAATGTTTACTATTTTTAAATTATGTATTATTTATTTTTATTTTTTTAATGTTTATTTATTTTTGAGAGAGAGAGAGATACAGAAGGTGAGCAGGGACGGTCAGAGAGAGGAGACATAGAATCAGAAGCAGGCTCTAGGCTCTGAGCTAATGGTCAGCACAGAGCCTGACACGGGGCTCGAACCCACGAACTGTGAGATCATGACCTGAGCTGACGTCAGCTACCTAACCAACTGAGCCACCCAGGTGCCCCTTAAATTATTTATTTTAAGAGAGAGATCACAAACCAGGGGAGAGGGTCAGAGAGGGAGGGAGAGAGAGAATCTCAAGCAGGCTCCACACTGTCAGTGCAGAGTCTGACTCAGCACTCGATCTCACAAATCATAAAATCATGACCTGAACTGAAATCAAGAGTCAGATGCTCAACCAACAGAGCCACCCATGTGCCCCTCTTCTTTTACTCTTAATTTATAATCAGTTTTTCCTGAGTATATTTTTTCCGAACTTAAAACTTTTAAAAAATATAGTTAATTTATCATTGGAATTTCTCACCTTATTAAGAAAGATCCCAGCTACTACTTAGTTTAAACATATTACTTTGATAGTCTTTGTTTGGGAGGGAGAATAATCTGAGATACTCACGGACTTATTTTCTTTATTTGGTGTTTTACAAATTTGCTATTTTCAAACAATTTAGGGACTTTTTTATTACCAATATCTAAGTGTGACAGATACTATTTTATTAAGGAATCAGGAATTCTCTCTGCACATAATTACTCAAAAATAAATAAAAGGGGCGCCTGGGTGGCTCAGTAGGTTGAGCGTCTGACTTCGGCCCAGCTCATGATCTCACAGTTTGTGGGTTCGAGCCCCGCATCAGGCTCTGTGCTGACAGCTAGCTCCGAGCCTGGAGCCTGCTTTGGATTCTTTATCTCTCTGTCCCTCCCCTGCTCATGATCTGTCTCTCTCTGTCTCTCAAAAATAAATAAATGTTAAAAAAACAAAACAAAAAGACAGAACAGCATGAGAAAACTTTCTTGAAAAAAAAGCTGATCACATTGCTGTAGGGCTTTTTCTCTCGGACCAGAACATGCTTCAAAACTCACTGGTAATGTAACCTTTCTCTGGCATGAAGTGAAACTCTACAAATCAGATATGTGTATTACATGCTAGTTTAAAGCTATGTATCCAGAATATTCAATAGCAGGAGGACTTTTACTCTGGCACAAGGTGTGTTGAGGATTCTTATATTTCTCAGTGAAACTAACTGAGGTTTTCTTAGATCCTGCTTATATTTTATTGGCTGAAGACTCGAAGTAGAAAAGTATTCAGGTTGAAATTTCTTCTTCACTTTCGGCTGAAACGAAGTTCCCTGGATTACAATAGTGATTGTTGGCAAGGTTGAGACAGTAACTTCAGGAAAGGAGCCCAGCATTAAAAATATGATTATCAGAGAAAGAAGGAAGCTGGGTAATTGTTCTAGGGAGGGATAAAGGCAAAGAAGCTAACAGCAGAGACCATTTACTATATCCCTGTTATACATGTCTCAGTGGAGCATGCTTAGAAAATTAAAATTGGAATGAAATTTTATATTTATCAGTTTGAAACCACAGAGTAAAAACTGCAACAAGAGCCAAACCTCTCCCAAACAGAAAGTACTAGTGTTTTGTGAAATGCCAAAGCGGTATTTTCTTTGTGTTACATGGATCAGCAAATGGGCTGAGTTCCAGTTCCCTTGTAACCTGAAACAAGGTTGACTGGGGATTTAACTTCTAATAATACTACAAGGTCAGTGCAGGCTTCAGCCCTTTGTTCTTTCTACAAGGGAAGAAAGCATAAAGAGTTATACAATGCCTCTTAATATTTCAACCCCAAAGCGGCATATACCTCATGTCCAGAACATTGAAGTGGAAAGGCACTGGGAAGTACTTTCTCCCATGTTTCCAAGGAAGAGAAGAGAAGTAGAAGTAACGGTAAGCACTAGAAACACGGAAACTGGGATCCGGGGGCAAGCCTGCAGACTTTCAGGAAAGGAAAGGGTGGAAATTGCTCACCTGCATAATAGTCCTTCAGAGAGAGCTGTCTTCTTCAGAGCTCCAGTTAGAATTTGTGGAAATTTAAGGTCATCCATCTAATAGCATGAGGACACAGCTGATCAGTCCCAAAGGTCACTGTCCTCATATCAAAAAAGCTAGTACCAGAAAGCTTAGATCAAATAGCCCTGGTCACATTTTAGGAAGGGCTAATGTTTTCTCAGTAACAAACATTCAGGTGAGGCCAGTATTCTGCTGTGTTGTGTTACGTATCTTCATGTCTTCAAATCTTGGCTCTGAGTAATTGCAGGTAAATTGCTTGGGCTTCCTAATTAACATAAGGTAACAATACAGAGAAGGGGGTAGAGTTCTTCCAAACAGTCTTATTGGTATATCTCCATCTTTGATCACAATAGGCTCTGAGCAGGTGTTTTCCCTCATACGTCATTTGAAAATCCCACAATAGAGAGGCCAGATAAACTTCCCCTTGGTTGAAAATACAACCCCGAGGGATTCATGTGTGCTGATCCCCAGGCAGTATGTGCTGGGGAATATGAGATAAACTCTGTTCCAAAGAGGGGGTATCACGGCCTGGTGATTTACTATATTGGGTTACCTGCATTAAATATCTCTGGGAAGGTTGTTGGTTGTTTTCGAGGGAAGTTTTTGACAAAAAAAGAGAAAGAAAGTTTTAGGAATATTTGTTTACAAATTTAAACTGTCAAACATAAAGTAAATACTGGGCACAGACATTCTTTTTTTCCTCTATTTTTTAAATTTGAGCATAATTGACACACAATGTTACTCTAGTTTCAGGTGTACAGCATAGTGACTCTACAAGTCTATACAGCATGTTATATTCACCACAAGTGTAGATACCATCTGTAGACTTTGACATTCTTTATGAATAGGTGGATAAAATGTTACTGATATACAGGCTTCCAGTGTGGTGCTTAATCCTCCCACATTCAGGACAGTGATTAAATATTTTTATTTTACTGCACCTATCTGTTAATTAAAAAGGCCAAACAAGAACAGAATCACACTTAACGCTTGCACTTCAAATACATGTTCAATTAATTATATATAGATATATCTCATAGTATTATTATTTTCATATATCAAGAATAACCTATAATATTATGGCAGGGTTTATCATTATGAGTAATGAAAGCAAATGCATATTTCAAAAATGTGTCTCATAAATATAGAATTGTGGAGGGAAATTAATACTAAATATAATTATAGTATCATTGCTTTTACCTTACAATTTGCTAACAAGTTCATTTTAAAAATAAGACAAAATTTAACTGTCAAAAATATTCAAATTGGAAATGGTAAATGGAAATTTTAATCCTCAAAGCGCAAATGTGATGTAGAAAATTCAAAGGGCATTATTAAAAATTCCCAGATAAAGTTAAGTTTTAGAAAGATTGCATAATAAACACAAGGCACAAAAATAAATGACATTTTTATATTCTGTCATGACCAATTGGAACATAAATTTTTAAGATAAATTTTACAATAGCGTGAAATACTTAGGAATGGATTGAACAAAAAAGGTTCAATATCTTTTAAGTAAGGGTCTATCATGCTTATGATTGGAAGAAATGATATTAATAGTGTGACTTATATTATGTAATCAAATTCAAATTCTGGAAGACTATTAAACATAGATTTCCTGTATCTAAATTCATTAGAGTATACAAAGAAATTAGAATATCCTAAGCAATTTGCAATAGGAAAAGAAAAACATAGGAAGATATTAACAACATGACCTCAAGACGAACTATGAAGTTAATGAATTTGCAATAATGCAATGTTAGAATAAAGATAGACATAGAGATTAATGGACAGAATATAAAGTTCAAAAATAAATCAATAAATATAAAATCAGTTTATTTTCAACATAGTGAAAATGAAAATTCAATAGGAAAATATGATACAGGAACAAGTGGGTCCATAACTTAAAAAATGAAATTTGCTTATTTAAACCCAGAAATGGACCCACAACTCTATTGTTATTAATCTTCAACAAAGCAGGAAAGACTATTCAATGGAAAAAAAAAAAACACAGTCTCTTCAACAGATGCTGTTGGGAAAACTGGACAGCAACATGCAGAAAATGAAACTGGACCACTTTCTTACACCATACACAGAAATAAATTCAAACTAATGAAATATCTGAATGTGAGATAGGAAACCATCAAGATTCTGCAGGAGAACACAGGCAGCAACCTGTCTGACATCTGCTGTAGCAACTTCTTTCTAAATATATCTCCTGAGGCTATGGAAACAAATGAACTGTTGGGACTCCATTAAGATAAAAATCTTCTGCACAGTGATGGAATCAGTCAACACTAATAAGTAAGCTTTGGAATGAAAGAAGATATTTGTAGATGACATATCTGATAAAGGATTACTATCTAAAATCTATTTAAAAAACCTATCAAACTCAACACCCCATAAACAAGTAATCCATTTAAACAAAGGGCAGAAGACATGAATAGACAATTTTGTAAATAAGACATACAGATGTCCAATACACTCATGAACAGATGCTCAACATCACTTATCATCAAGGAAATACAAATCAAAACTTCGATGAGGTACCACCTCACACCTGTCAAAAGGACTAAAAGGACACAGGAAACAACAGATGTTGTCGAAGACGTAAAGAAAGGGAAACTTTCTTACCCTGTTGATAGGAGTGCAAACTGGTGGGACCACTCTGAAAGATGGTATGGAGGTTCCTTAAAAAGTTATACCCTACTAGCTATTGCACTACTAAGTATTTATCCAAAGCATACAAAAATACTGACTGGAAGGAGCACATGCCCCCAGATATTTATAGCAGCAGTCTCAACAGAAGTCAAATTATGGGAAGAGCCCAAATGTCATTAACTGATAAGTGGATAAAGAAGATGTGGTAAAAATCCACAATGGAATATTACTCAAGAATCAAAAAATGAGAAAGCTTACCATTTGCAATGACATGAATGGTGCTAGAGTGAGTGTATTATGCTAAGTGAATAAATCAGAGAAACACAAGTATCACATGATTTCACTCAAATGAGGAATTTAAAAAACAAAAAAATGAAGAGAGGGAGAGGTGAAAACAAATAAAACAAACAAACAAAAAAGGAGGCACCAAAGAGACTGTAACTGTAGAGAACAAACTGAGGGTTGCTAGGGGAGGGGGTGGACAGGGGAATGAACTGAATGGATAAGGGGCATTAAGGAGGGAACTTGTGATGGTGCTGGGTGTTATATGTAAGTGGTGAATCACTAAATTCCACTCCTTAAATTACTATTACTCTATATTTTAACTAACTAGAATTTAAATAAAACTTAAATAAAATAAAGAAACTTGCCTATTACCTTTCATCAAAAACAGTAAAAAAATTGACATGGATTATTACCATAATAGAAAAATTAAAACTATAAAAATCTTTAAAGAAAAAGATGAGAGGAAATCTTATGATGACAAGGTAAGCAAAATTTTTTCAGGACAAAAAATAATGTGATCAATAATTTTAAAAAATGTCTTTGAAAAACTGATAAAATGGAAAATCAGTATACGAGGAGAAAAAATTGAATTCATTTCTGGCAATGGGCTTATATGTTCTGCAAAGAACTATAAAAGTAATTATAAATCAATAATAAGAAAACTAATCAATTAATAATGGATGAAGATTATAAAAGATAGAAGAAAAATGGAATAAGCCCATGAAAATATGCTCAATATCATCCATCATTAGAGAAATGGACACTAAACCAAAATGAGATACTCTACATATGAAAAAAGCTAAAATTAGAAAACCTGAGAATAGCAATTTTGGAAAGGATGTGGAAAAACTGTGACATTCATATGTTGCTGGTGCGAGTAGGTATTTGACTTTGGAAACTTGGCTGTCCTCATTCTCTGTGTAGATCTTACTTTAACCTCACAGTATTTCCCTAACATTTCATCATAGATGGATCACATAATAGATGTCTACAGAATCAGAGTGCACTGCTCAAAAATTAACATAGCTTCTAAAATTATGACTATGTCATTTTCTGTCACATTGGTTGTTCTAGAACAAGTTGTTCTACCTGTACCTTCCAGGTAGTTATTCAGTTCCTGGCTTAATCAATAAAACATGCTCATAAATAATTTTGTAACTGTCATGATTTATCAGAAAATGCTAAAGTAGAAGCAAGCTATTTTCCTTAAAAATGGTGATTTACTTACTGGTTGCTTATGAATTATGTGTTTGTTTAATATCTTGACTTACTTTGTCAGAGTGATCTGAATGTAGAAATCAAATTTATTTGAATTGAGTCTCTCTTTGGAATGCAAGCAATGTAAGAAAAATTAACATGGGGGAAAAGATCACAAAGTATCGTCTTAAAATGTAATGAAATGCAAATAAGGGATGCATTTAGTATTTCAAACCCAATTAAATGCAATATGCAGTATTTTGGTAAAATTGCAGAGAGTAATTAGGAAGATATTTTAGGAAAAATTGGTGAATTTGTTTCCTATGGCTTCTGTAACAAATTATGAAAATAACTTGAAACAACAAAAATTTATTCTTTCACGGTTCTAGAGGCCAAGTGCCCAAAATCATTTCATTTGATTGAAATTGAGGTGTCAGCAGGGCTGTGTTCCATTTAGAAAGTTCTAAGAGAAAATCAGTTTCTTATCTATTTAAGCATCTGGTGGCTCTCTAATCCTTCACTATGGCCACATCATTCCAAACTATGCCTCTCTTATCTCACTGCCTTCTCCTTTTTGGAATGTGTTTTATCTCCATCTACTAGTGATTGCATTCAGAGCCCATCCTGAGAATCCAAGTAATCTCTTAGTATCTATTCATCATCTCAATATCTTCATTGAATCACATCTCCAAAGACCTTTTTCTCTTATAAAGTTATTTATATGTAACAAGGGTTTGGATCTAATATATTTGAAGGCCAATTATTCTGCTTACCACAATAGGTAAATTTTGTAACAGAGGATTGAAATTGATTTTTGTATTATTCAGTTAGGAACAACGATAGCTCTCAGTTTTCTTGACAGATATTTCTTACTTTCCTCCTTTCGGGCGCTGAACTGTTTTTATTCTGGCCAGATGTTGCTAGATATGGCTAAATGACTTTGATCAGTGGCATATATGTCACTTCTGTGATTCATCACATTTCCTCTCATCTACTACAGTGACCAGTGACTTTAAATGGAAGGACGCTCATCCAGCCTGGGATAGTCTGTGAATGTGTTAGAACCCCACTTTACTATCCAGGAATAGAAATGTAGTATCATTCTATTTTACTCCTTCATTGACTTTGAAGCTATGTCTCTTTGAATTAAATTTTTTCTAGGGATATAAACATGTATTTTTAATTTCTTAAAACCAACTTTAAGTTAATATTGTAATATTTAATGTATAACTTAAGAGCCTAGTAGCTATTTCCATTTCTACTCATTCCCATAGCTGCCATTTTCATAAATATTACAAATACGTGTATTGTAAATCTACTATGATAGTATTCTATTTGCTTTATAGAGCCACATATATATTTTTAAATGCTTATTTATTTATTTTGAAAGAGAGAGAATGGGAGTGGGGAAGCGGCAGAGAGAGAGAAGGAGGGAGAGTCCCAAGCAGGCTCTAACTCCATCAGCACAGGGCCTGACAAGAGACTAGAGCCCATGAAATATGAGATAGTGACCTCAGGCAAAATCAAGAGCTGAATGTTTAACCAACTGAGTCACCCAGGAGTCCCTAGCCATATATTTTTAAGGAAGTAAATAACTGATAAAATAGCATTTTGTGTTTACAAAATACATGCTATTATAGCAGCCCTTCAGTTTTTCTTGTAGTTCTGTGTTTCAGTTTAGGTGTCAATATTTGTTAGACTCAGAGACTCCTTTACATTCCCTGTGTGCAAGTGTAGGAATAAACCCTATTCTTGTTTTCTTGATTATTTTGTAATGCAGTGTTCATTTTTGAGGATTTTTTTTCTGCATATAGATTCTGTGTTGACTTTTTTCAGAAATGTAAACATGCTGTTAGGTTTTAATTGTCTTATTGTTTTTGATGAAAAGTCATCTATTATCCATGTATGTTCCCTTGTATGTAATATGTCTTTATTATCTTCATTCTTTTAAGCTTTTATCCTTATCATTGGTTTTGTAACTTGACTATTAGGTACTTGCTCTGCATTTTTTTCAGATTTATTCTGCTTTATATTTGCTGAGACCCTTGAATGTGTTAGTGTATATATTCTAACCAAATATGTAAATCTTTCTGTCATTACTTTCTTTCTCAAATATACTATTACACTTTTTTTCTCCATACCCTTCTGTTTTTGAGGATTCAGTTTTATGTAGATGACGATAATATCTAAACTATCACTGAAGCCCTGTTTTTTTTATTTTGTTTTTGTTTTTAATGTTCTTTTGGGTATTTAGACTGGATAATTTCTATTGTTCCATCTCAGATTCACTGACCATCTATCTTGCCATTTCGAATTAATATCAATTCTGTGTATTGTAGGTTCTGTTGCAAGTATTGCACTTTCAGTTCTACACTTTTTATAACTCAATTTCCTAAAATTTCTTATATGTTTATTCATTATAGTAACATATTTGTCTTTAGTCCTTGACCATATTTGTCACTGCCACTTCAATGACTTTCCTGCTTCCAGGACCTTTCTAATATCTGGGTCATTTTGTAGGAGTTTTTTATTAATAATTTTATAATTCAGTCGTATTATTCTCCTTCTCAACACATTAACTGATTGGTGATTTTGTATTCTGTGCATAGAGAACAAGTAGAAATTATGAATTTTGTGGTCATCTCTTAAGCAACGTTCAGGGTTTGTTGGTTTGTTGTTTTGTTTTTACTGTCAGGGAGTTAGTTTACTAATGGTTACTGTTGGTCTTTTTGAGGCTTGTTTTTAAGCATTTTAGGTGTGGGGGGGCATCCTTTCTCTAGGGCTTAAATACTCTATCAAGTTGATGATTGTTTAGACCAATTGCATAATATAAGACAGTCACTTCGTTTACAAAATGAACTTGAAATAATTTCTCAGGTTCTTTTGGCACTAAAATTTTAATTCTTTTAATTTGAATATGTTTATTATAAACTCCTAAAAGACCTTTAAATTTTTAAAAGAAATCCTATTAATCATGAAGGGTGTAGACCCCCTTTGGCATATGCAGACAAATCTCCCTCATCTGTATTATGGTAATAAACACTGCCTTGGTTCACTTTGTTCCTCTCAAAGTGGGCAATCTAAGAGAACTTTGGATATTCTTTTGTCTTGCCAGCCATTGATTTTGTGCATAGGCATGGTATTTACATATGTGACTTATCAAGAATTATTGTGACTGTATTATTTATATAATTACAGTCATCTGAAGGCCATACTAATATACAAGATGATAGTGAAGAAAGATGGAAAGGACCTGATATCATTAAACCATTAAATTGCCCATCAATGAGATATCTGGAGTATAGTTAATGTGATATGACAAGTCTAATTATTAGATTAGTGTAATGAACACAGAGTTTTCTATTACTTGTGTCTCACATCATTCTAACATATACAAGCCTCCTTTCCTCTGATTGAAGAGGTTGAGGTAGCCACAAATGGTAAACGTTTTTATGACAGTCCTTTAAATTGTGGAATATCTGGGGTGCCTGGGTGGCTCAGTCGGTTAAGCATCTGACTTTGGCTCAGGTCATGATCTCACAGTTCATGGGTTTGAGCCCCATATCAAGCTCTGTGCTGACAGCTCAGAGCCTGGAGCCTCCTTCAGATTCTGTATCTCTCCATTCTCTCTGCCCCTCCCCTGCTCATGCTTTGTCGCTCTCTCCGTCTCTCAAAAAGAAACATTTAAAAATGTTTTGAAATAAATAATGAATGTTTTTATAAGTATTTTAATAATTAGTATTTAAAGTCTAAATTTGTCCCATTTATATGTAAAGCTAAATGTAATTAGAGAACAAACAAGTAAATATTAAGTTTGTTTTAAATGTGAAATTTATATTGCTTCTGAAAACTGAAGTACAGAACTAATAATTAATTTTCCTAAGTTCATATAGACAATAAGGAATAGACTCAACATAGTTACACAGAATGCAGTGATTCATACTCTTTTCTCTCAACTACTATATCATTCTACTATTTTCTGCTCTTTAATTTTTTTTAATTAAATTGGTCTTCTTCCTAGAGAATAAAAGTCAAATAGTGTATGCAGTTTCCAGATTTCTTGAATATAAAAACCCATGATTGTTGGAAGTGTGCACAACAGGAAGAATGGATGAGGCTAATTTTGAACAGTAGGTGAAGGGGAAAATTTGAACTCAGTCATTTTCTCTAGGCTTAAGCTGACGAAAATCAAACCTCAGTCCTACTTCTCTAAACTACTTAATTTCATTAAAAAATGGGGAAAAAAAACATAAATATGTGTTCACCTCAGCCAATAAGGGGGGAATGAATCTGAAGAGATAAATATATAATCAGTCATACAGGTCTGTCCAAGAAGTGCTACAGCTAACTTGATGGGGATAGGAGTACTCTATAAAAATCAACACACACACACACACACACACACACACACACACAGAGTGATCAAATAGTAAAGAAATCCCAGACCAACCAAAAATGAGGCTCAGGTAGCTTTGACTTTTCTTCTTAACACAGACAGGATCCACATGGAATGTATTCAGAGGGTAAATATTTTTCAGTTGATAGACCTAGCAGTTGGCAATTAAGTCCCACAGTGGAGCATGTGAAAGAACATTAACAAAGCAGATCCCAAAATGAGAGCAGAAGGGTTACCCAATCTCAGTATCTTGTCCCCAGATATTTGGGGACAACAATTATGGCAAAGATAGGGTTAGGAAACATGGTCTTGGGAAAAATAAAACATTAATTGTTGTAGCTATCTGCAACTTTTAAAGCCAACCTGCTGAACATTTACCAGTAAACTACTGGATTAAACCCAATTACAGCAGTAATTACATTCAATATAAAGCATTATAGACCCCCTGATTAAACAAAGATAGTCAATGTAGATAAAGAGAAAAGCCCACTTACATGTTATTTTTTAAGGGTAGTCTATAAGAACATAACATGTTTGAAAGTAAAGGTATAGGAAAAATGTACACGTTTCACACATTTACTAATAGAACTAACACAGCTATGATAATATGACATAAAGCGAACTGTAAAACAATCATCAAATGAAAGCTAAAGATTTTAATTATGGAAATATCATTTCATTATGAATACATAACAATTTTAAATGTGTGAAATTGTCAACATAGTTGTCATATATAATAATAAAGTATAAAAAGTGAAGTAATTAGAACTGAAAGTAGAGATAAATCTATAACTATATTTTGATATTTCTAAACAACTCTTAAGTGATAGAAAAAATAAAAGTATACATTAAACAACATGAATAAAAAAAGACCTCACTGAAGCATGCAAATGGTTTTCAAAGGCACATGTGTCACTTACCAAAATAGATCATAAAAGGCAAGTTTCAATAAACTTAGAAATGATTTATACTGTTCCTTAATGACTGGAGACTTAAATCAGATGTCAATAACAAAACGAGTAAAACAATGTCTAGAAATTTGGAAATTAAATTACATTCTAGTGTACATGATAGGTCAATAGACAAATAACAGTGAAAAGTTAAACACCAAGTAGAAAGCAAGATTGTCAGAATACAGGGGAAAAAAAAACAAGGTTCAGCCAAATGAAGTGTTTAAAAAGCAAATTTAAGTATAAAGAATCAAATAGGTTAAAAGAAAAAGGGTGGGAAAATATATATCATACCAGCCAGGATTACTCAAGGAAAATGTAAAATATGCTAATTTTAGACAAAGTTGTTTTTGCAAAAGGAAAATGGCACAAAGAGACATCATTATATAATGATAATTATACAATTATAATTATTATGTATAATACATATATAAAATCAAATACAACCACAATAATGATAATTATCATTATAAAATGATAATTTCTTAATGTTAATTTTTGAGTGAGAGAGAAACAGAGAGAAAGAGAGACCACACAAGCAGGGGGTGGGCTGGGGGGCAGAGAGAGAGGGAGACATAGGATCTGAAGCAGCTCCAGGTTCCAAGCTGTTAGCACAGAGCCTGACGTGGTGGGGCTGAAACTCAGATGCTTAGCTGGCTCAGCCACCCAGGTGCTCCACAATGATAATTCTTTAAGAAAACATAGCAATTCTAAACTTGTATATATCTAATGACGGAATGTCAAATTAGATGCAGGTAGAATATTTTACAAAATCCAAAGCAAAATCCAAAAACCAAAACAAAACCAGATACCCTTTCATGTTAAAAACAAACAAGCAAAAAACATTCAGAAAGCCAAAAATAAAAGATAACTCCTTACCATGATAAAGGGCATCTACAAAACTCTCACAGGTAACATTATATTTATTAATGAAAGAATTGCTATGTATGCATTACTGTTAGGAACAAACAAAAATTTCACTCTCGAGCTTCTATTTAACATTATACTTGAAAAACAACTCATCAGGATTGGACAGGAAGAGTAAAACTCTCTCTTCACAAATGACTTGTGTGTACAGACCAACTAGAGAGCCCACTATAAAACCATTGGAACAAACACACAGGTAACTTCTAAATAACATATCAGTCCACAAAAGTGCCAAGAGAAATTTTAAATTTTTGAGTAAAATGAAAATGAGACTTAGTCAGATTTATAAGATACAACCCAAAAAGTATTTAGAGAAAATTTATAACATTAGAAATTAGAAAATGCTCTAAAATAAATGACCTAAGTTTCCACCTCAGGAAACACAGAAATTTTTCAACTTAAGTCTAAAGGAGGAAAAAGATAATAAATAATAAAAAATAAAGCAGAAAGCAATGAAAATGTGAACATGTAACAATGGTGAAAACATATTCAAAGCTGGTTGTTTAAGAAGACTAATGAAATAGAAAAATCTACTTATATAACCAAAAAAAAAGAGAAAATTCAAAATATCAATATGACAGAAAAGAATGGCCATTATTGATATAATATACATTAAAATGTTAATAAAATATTTTAAAAATACCTACAATTTCAATATATTGCTTCAAAGAAACTAATTCCTTTAAAAACCAATAGTCATAAAACTTATGCAAGGAGAAACTGGTAACCTTATAAAGGCGTAAGTCTATTAAAGAAATTGAATAAATAATAATGTTTGAAAGAAGAAAGTACAGGATAATTTTAGTAGTGAATTCTACCAAACATGTAAGAAAATTTTACCAAGTCTTCACAATATTTCCTTAAGATATAAGAACAAACACTTCTAAACCATTCTACAAGTCTAACATTACCCTAATACCAAGTACACATTAAACATTACAAAAAACAAAAAACAAACAGATCAGTATCTTTCATGACCTAAGTACAGAATTCCTGGTGTGGTATGGTATATACACATAGGAGATGTACATATATATACATACATGGTGTGTGTGGTGTGTGTGGTGTGGTGATCAAGTGAGATTATTTCAAGATGTGCAGTAGGAATTCCACATTTAAAAATCATTCTTTGTAATCTACCACATCAGCAGTTAAGAAGGAACAAATGATAATAGCAACTCATGAAAGAAATGCATTTGCCTAAAACTAAGAACTATTTATAATAAAAACTCTCAACAAACTAGAAATAAAGAGGAACTTCCTCAATTTGATTTTTAATAAAATCTACAAAAAGAGCAAAAACTAACATCATACGTTAAATTGAGATACTAGACACCTTCCCCCTAAATTTTCTTCTCTCACCACGCCAATTCAACATTACGCCAAAATTCTAGCTAGTGAAATATAATAAGAAAAAGATGTAACTATATACAGATTAGGGAGGGAAAAAAAAGGCCTACCTGGGTAGGTTAAGTATCCAACTCTTGGTTTCAGCTCAGATCTTGATCTCACAATTTGGGAATCAAGCTCCATGTCAGTCTCTGTACTGACAGTGTGCAGCCTGCTTGGCATTCTCGTTCTTGCTTTCTGTCTCTCCGCTGCTCATACCTTCACTCTCTTTCTCAAAATAAATAAATAAATAATAAACTTTATATAAGAAAAAGAAAGAAAGCTATATGATTCACAGATGACATCGTGGTGTAAGAAATCCCAAAATTCACTAGAAAAAATCCTGAAAATGATGAGTCATTATAGCAAAATCATAAGTTATAACACTAATATTAAAAACATAAAAATAATCAAGCATTTTTCTATATACCAGCAATGTGGAATAAGAATACCCTTTAGAATAGTGCTCCAAAATGAAATAATTATAAATTACAAAATATGTGTAGGATTTATATGTAGAAAAGGTTAAAACTCTGATTAATGAAGTTAAAAGAGCCAGATAAATAAGAGATACTCCATGTTCATGTAATAGAGGACTCAACAGTGTTAAAATGTTAATTCTTCACAGTTCTATCTATAGATTCAATGCCAATTCCTATCAAAATTTCAGAAAGCTTTTATGTAGACATTGACAGGCTTTTTCTAAAGATTATATGGAAAGTAAGTCCAGAATGCTAGTCCACTACAAAAAAATTAGAAGACTCAGATTTCTTTATTTCATTATTTACTGTAAATCTATAGTAAGAAGGATGGCATGTGTAAAAGAATAGACAAGGACATCAAAATAATATGTAAGAGTATTCGACTCTTAATTTTGTGTCAGGTCATGATCTCAGGGTCATGAGACTGAGACCTGCATTAGCTCCCTACTGAGCATGGAGCCTGCTTAAGATTCTCTCTCTCCCTCTTTTTGCCCCTCTCCTCCCCCTCTAAAAAAAAAAAAAAAAAAAAAAAGATTAGAGAGCCCTAGAATAGACCTACACCAGAATAGTCAAGTGATCTTTAACAAAGATCAAAAAAAAAAAAAAACTCATTGGAAAACTATAGTCTTGAGGTGCCTGGGTGGCTCAGTTGGTTAAGCCTCTGACTTCGGCTCAGGTCATAATCTCCCATGAGTTCAAGCTAGTTTAAGCCCCGCATCAGGCTCTGTGTTGCCAACTCAGAACTTAGAACCTGTTTCAGATACTATGTCTCTCTCTTACTTTGCCCCTTCCCTGTTCACACTCTGTCCTTTCTCTCAAAAATAATAAAATAAACATTTAAAAATTAAAAAAAAGAAAATTATAGTCTTTTCAACAAATAGTGCTGGAATACTGGTATATTAAAATGCAAAAAAAATAAAACCAAGAAAAACAAAAAAATAAAACAAAAATAAAAAAGAAACCTAGACAAGGATTTCATGCCATACAAAAATTAACACAACATGGCTCATAGATCCAAACATAAAGTGCAAAACTGTAATGTTTATAGAAGAAAACAAGGAAATAATCTGAACCAGCATCTTACCAAAGAAGATATGCAATAAGCAAGTAAACCTGGTGGTTTAAGAAATATTACATCTGCAAGTTTTTCTAATACATTTACTTCGATTTTTAATCAAGGGGAGAAATCCCTCATTTTAAAAAATTTCTGTGAATATAGTCAATTATATAGGACAGTGCAAAACAAAACAAAAAAAAAACTTCATACAGAGAACTAATTGATGGTTGCAAAGGGGAGGGGTGTGGGGATGGGCAAAATGAGTGAGAGGGAGAGAGAGAGATAGGCTTCTTTAATAGACGTAAATTGTATCATTGCAAACATTCTGGATGGTTTAGAAATCGCTAGTTAAAACCACTTAAAAATTTATGACATTTTCATTCTGGTACCATTTTGCAGCTAGAAAACTTTATCCCAATTGTTGATGGACATTTTAAAATGGGACATTATAAGGGTAGCCTGGGTGGCTCAATCGGTTAAGCATCTGACTTTAGCTTAGATCATGATCCCACAGTTTGTGGGTTTGAGCCCCACGTCAGGCTCTGTGCTGACAGTTCAAAGCCTGGATCCAGCACGCTTCAGATTCTATGTCTCTCTCTCTTTCTGCCCCTACCCTACTTGTGCTCTGCATCTCAAAAATAAATAAACATTAAAAATTTTAAATGGGACATTTTAAGATAAAAATCCATTTTTATTTGAATATTACATTTTAACATGGAAGTCAAGTAGAAAAGTGTTAAAAGAAAAATACCTAGTACTTAATATTCTCTAGATAGCTTTTTAAAAAAGAATTTTTAATGTTTATTTATTTTTGAGAGAGAGAGAGACAAAGCAGGAGCAGGGGAGGGGCAGAGAGAAAAGGAGACACAGAATCCGAAGACAGGCTCCAGTCTCTGAGCTGTCAGCACAGAGCCCAATGCGGGGCTCAAATTCATGAACCGTGAGATCATGACCTGAGCTGAAGTTGGTCACTTAACCGACTGAGCCACCCAGGCGCCCCTAGATTGCTTTCAAATATCAAAAAAGTATGATATTTTGAAACTTCTCAGTGTTCTATGCTAATATGTTTCCAGGGTGGCTTGTATTCTTAAAATATTTCTGGATTGGGCGATTATTGCACTTTATAAATTTATAAAGACACAATTGAGATTCCACAGAAAATGATAGTTGACAGATCAATGGTCTTAAACAGATGAATTACAGTTTTATAGAGATTTTATGCAAATAATCTTCTTAGTTGATGTCAACTACAGTTCAGGGGATGCTTGTTCTACTTATGGATTGTTGTCCCTAAAACCAGTCTCTGAGACAAAGGGGAAACAATTACAGCACTTGTCCCAAGACACTTTGCTATTTATTTCTGGTGCTGAAATGGTCAGAAAAGTTTTAAGAAAATGTCGCTTCTGAAATATCTTCCTGGTTAATATGTGTCACAGGCAGATGCTTCCATCCAAGTTCTGAATTCAAAAGAGAAACAACACCAGGCGCCCTGAGGTGGAGACTCGGGAGCTGGAGCCCCTCTCACCATGGATGATGAGGTAACAACAATTTGTTTCAGTTTTGCTTTCAAACTATTTTTTTTTTTGAGACCATTTGGATCTGGTTGTTTTCTGGTTGTCTTCTACAGTATTATGACATAATCTCATTATGACATTTGGTAGGAAGTCATGAGAGTAGATGTCAATAGCCTTGAGAAGGTGATGTGTTCCAAAGGAGAAATACAGAAAGAGCCACAGAGTGAGGGGGAGAGAGAGGGCAGGAAAGCATACATTATGAAGGAATGGTGTTTATCTCCGTTATTAGTTTGCAGAAGGGTTTACAGCAAAGCAATGATCATCATTATGTAAACAATGATTTTGGTGAAAATGGAAACCATTCTTAAAATGTTTCTGTGACATAGAATTTTTTCATAGCTATTTGTTTAATTGAATTAATCACAGGGTAAGTAAATACTATTTTGCAGCACGGTTTTGTAAAACGTACTACAAGCAATTCAAAAATAGTAACTTTAGGTAATGGAACTAATTACGCTTATTACCCATGAAAATACTTTTTTTTATAAACATAGCACATAAGTGAGCACAGAATAATGGTCCACAAAGTAAGGAGTAATAAGTACTACCTCAATGTAAACTCAACTCTTCTGCCCATAGCAAAATTTTCAATTCAAACATAAATCTCACAGAAACCTATTTAAAGAAAATTAATGCCCTCTGCAACAAGAAGAAAAACAAAAGAGAGCTTTTCCATATATGTATTGTTCTAGCGTTAACAAGGACTGTCAGGATTTTGGCCTTCATATTTAATTTTGTACTCTATCTCCAAATTAATCTTTATCTTTCTGATTTCTCTATACCTAGCAGAGGCCATTTGCTCTGTTTTAGGCCCAGATTATCAAGTACTCCTGTAGAAAACAAGTTACTTCAGAATGCCATTTCCGTTCTCTGCCATTATCTCTCTCTTCACAGAAACTTGGCTCCTTTCTCTGAGAGGCTTCAATATTTCTCTGACGTCTTTAAACAGATTTTCATAATGCAACTTTTTCTGGGAAAATGCATAAGTTACTCCATTCTGTCCTGTAGAAGTCTCACCAAATATTTCTAAAATGAAAAATACAGATGAACATCCAGAAAATTTGGTAACAGATTGCAACATCTTGATGGCTTCATAATGTTTTATACTAGCAAGTGACACATAGCCAATGTCTGTTACCTGTTACTATGGAGAGAGGGTGATAAACAGTCCCTGCCAGGCTGGGATTTGTAATTATCAGGATGCTGGATTATCAGTGCTACAGTCAGAAAGGTACTTGGCAAATCAAGATGACTGGCTAACCTACTGTCTACCAACATATTGACTTTTAATGTGGGGAAATCATGGGGAGTGACAACATTTGATACCAATGTAATGTGCCTGAGCAAAAAAATAATATTCCAAGAATGATTCATCCTCAGTTTTTGCTTCTTTCCATGGAGAACATTACAAGTGCTATTTTAGAACAAAAAAATAACTCACTTTTTAAAAACTTACTATCAGGTACTGTCATTTTAATAACTTATACACTTCTAGAAAACTATTGCAAACCTTGAGTTCTTAAATTCAGCACCTTCACTGATTAATGATGAAACTGGATAAATTACAGAATCTCCAAGTGTCTTCATCAGTAACACATGAACTATATGTGTTTATGATACAGTTTAAATGAGTTAGCATCTGTAAGCCACTGAAAGTAATGCCAGTCATACAGTAAATATGATATAAATACTGATTAAATAAAATCTCATGTAGCACTTTCTTTTAAATTTTGGTAACTTATTCCCCATCATAAGTTGCAGGCATAGTTATTGCTGCTGTCTGTTTGGATTTAAAGTATTCATTTTTATATGGAATTTCATATGGCCATAGCCTATAACAAGTTTTAGTTTTCACAAAATGTTATATGTTTGCATTACACTAGTATTGTCAGGTTATTCAGGGAATCACACAGGGATCATTCAAAATACCACTTGAATGTGTGTCTATTTATATGCTTCTTGAGGGCATCATCATTCATGCTCATGGGTTTTACTACTACATTTATGCTGACATCTTCTAAATCTACTTTTCAGTATCTGCTGACCCAGTGCTGACTCTCCCTTTGCACCACTGTCTTTATGACATTTGATGTAACCTGCAGTAACTCTCCTAAGATGAGCATCCAGGATTGCTGCTTGCAGGCATTTTCTGGTCCACTGGTCTGATAATTTCCATGACAGTGGTTTATCATGGCAATATGAATTTGGGGGACTTGTTCTCATTCTCCTTATCTGGAGAAATAGTTTTGAAATAAGTGTATTTCTTTTTACAGTTAAGGTTTTGATGAACATTTCAGTCTTCATTGGTCTATTAAAATGTATATGGCTTCAGAATGAACATATAATTAAAATGAAAACAAAAGTTCAGTTTTCAGTTTCATAAAAGCATCAGTTTCAGAAAAGCAATCAGGCTTTAGTGAATATAAAAAAGGATAGCCAACATGCCATCAGCAATTGCTTCTGTTTATTTGACCATTTATTGGTAGTTCTTAAAGAAAAATCACATACATAAATGAGTAGTGACTAAAATTAATGACTGACATATGTTTAGATCTTTTCTATATAATCTAATTGTCAAGCTCAGAAAAAAATGTTTTCTATAAAAAGAAAATCAAATGTTCTGTTCTGCCAAACAAACTGGTTAAAGTCGTCTATTTTCCTACATAATATTGTAGAATTCTACTAACATCATTGGACATTTTTATATTCCATTTTTTCCTTGTAAGACTCAAATTGTGTCTATAAATTATTCCCTTGCCTCAACATGATTCATTAATTTTAATAACCAATAATTGAAATTTAAAAATTATTTTAAATAGAACTATAACCATAAGTTTCCAAGGTTTTTAAGAAAAAAAATCCCTGTCAGTGATTAATCTGCTCTTAAAGACACCACAGCATAATAAACCCTGCTGTTCAGTTCTGAAAGTACAGTGATGCAAACAAAGGCTTCTCAAAAAACAACAAAAAAAGTAGTCTTTTGCTATGGTTAGATGTGCTGCTATAGAATTGTCTAAATTGAACATTTTCTTTTCTTTTAAAAATATTTATTTATTTTGAAAGAGAGGGAGAGAACAGGAGTGAGGGAGGGGCATAGAGGGAGAGGGAGACTCGAATGCAGACTACATGCTGTTGCCCCAGAACCCAATGCGGGGCTCCAGCCCATTAACCATGAGATCATGACCTGAGCCGGAGTCGGATACTTCACCGACGGAGCCACCCAGGTGCCCCCAAAATGTACATTTTAAACAGTAAACATTAATTCAGTATTTCAAACCAAAACATTGCCAACATATTATAAAAATTGGAAGTTATTAAAATCTAGACTGAGATGATGCCTTGAACATTTGGACACAAACCTGGCAGTTTATATTTATCTATTACCAGTATTTTCACAGAATATTCAGTTGAAGGAACCCATTCCTACTTAGTATTTAGTGACTGCTTAGAAACATAACTTTATATATAGTCTCTGAAATGTTTTGCTTGTAAATAGGAAAGGAAAATGATAATGCCTTAAAATTAGGAAAAAACAATATACACTATGCTCATCACATTTTATTCACTCAGTATTCTTTGCTTTACAACTGCTGTTACATTACTATGGCTCTGAGTAACCTGGCTTGTTCAGCTAATAAATTAAGGTATGATTCCTTAAGTAATAGGAGAAATAAAGTCATGTACACATGTCTAGTTTTTACCAGTAGATGGCTCTCCTGGTGTTTTCACCTACAAAGGTTTTATATAGGTTGAAATGCTAAATCAAAATAATACTAAATATAAATATATATTCTGTACTTTGTGCCAACATTAATATACATACTCACTTCCATCTAAGGTACTTTTACAACCGTCTTGAAAGCTAATACAATTACAAGCACTTTTCAAATCAAAACATACATTAGAAATAATTTTCTGTCTATACCTAATTTTTTCAGTAATTGAAGAAGACAGATTAGAGTTTCCATGCCTGTTTCTATAGAATTTTCAAAAAAGAAGTTTCCATATGACTAGTCAGAAAATTAAAACCTGAACACAGACGAGCCATTGATTATTTGAATTTATTTGATATCATTTTAAAATACCACCATGCTAACATTAGTTTTCAACAATTAATATGAGTTATTAACATGACTCAATATTAATAGACTTTGGACTGTGTCTTTACAGGACGTGTAGAAAGCTCCTTGAGCTCCAAATAAAATGTTAGCAACAGGGACCAAATAACAAACCTATTTTATAGTTTCTTCCTATCGTACTCCCTAGAAGATAAAAAGCTTAATGAGATGATATTAAAGAGACCTTCTTTAAAGTTAAGATTTGTTTTGTTCATAGTTAAGATTTGCTGTTTTTAAAGAAATAAGAGTATTTTGAAGTTGATTTCTGAAGGTCATGGCAAGTTACTTTGGATTTAGGCATGTATAATCTCAAAAATTGCATTCCAAAATGACATGAGGGACTTCCATTAATTTTTTTCTACCATCTATTTTTAATGTTTATTTTATATACATATTCTATTATTTTTTCTTAGTTGAATTTTCACAAATATTAGAACATTAAAATTACATTCATTTGAAAATATCATTTTTTCTATCTTTTTAAATCTTACACAGTGAAACAAATTCTTTAATATACTTTGAGGAGTTATTTTTTATTTTCTTAAAATATGTGATCAAAATCATTGGGAAGTGTGTATACTAGTTTAGATCACATGTCTTTTAATGCATTTTTAAAACAGAGACTCTGATTCCTATTGCAAATAAATTCAAGCACACCTCTAAAAGAGTCGGGCTGTGTTGATTTTATTTGATTTTATCATCAGTGTTCAAAACTGTTCATCTTCTTTAAAAAAGTAGGATTAAGATACTTGATTAATCATGTGACATATATGGGTTTTTTTTTTAGCTCACAACTGTTATATTTATTTTCATCAATGATAATTTCTTTAACTGATAACTGTTTCTTATTACAATCAAAACTCATGTATTCTAAAGATAATAGTTTTTAGAATCAAAACATAATAGATGTGAAAATAATTGACTTAAAATCCATTGATTTAATTAATACAGTTTAAATTCTAGTGATTCTAAAGAAGAAGAAGTCAATTCAAATATTTATAACTGAGCATATAAGTATGCATGTAGAGCTGAAATTTAGCATAGTTATAACGCTAAGACTGTAGGTTGTCGAAAACAACATATTCGGTGTTGCTTATAATTATATTTCTTTCATAAATCTGGAAATGTTTGTTATTCCCTCTTAAAATTAACTTAATTATTTCATGTGTATTTTATCTAAGCAAATGCAGAATTCTGTTTTTAAATTCAGGCCTGGGCTGAACAATATTATATATACTTAACAAATTATAATTACTGTTTTTCATGTATATTTTTTCTGAGAAACTTATATCTATCTAATTCATCTGCCTATTATCTATGTACCTATCACTTTGTTTATAGTTTCCCCACTTTTCATTTATTTCCTATACTTCATTATTAGTCCCTACTTTTGACTTTGCTCTGATTTGATTTTTGAGATAGTTGGTTATTTATCATTGCTTTTCACCTTTTTTAAATATATGGATAAGAGTTTGTATATTTTAAGTACTGCTTCAACTGACTTTCTGGGTTTTGATATGTAACATTGCATTTAAAATTTTGTTAGAGATCTTAACGATCCTTCTATTATTGATTTTCAACTTAATTACACTATTCTAAGATATTCTTAAGGAAATAGATTAGAGATGCCGCAGCCAGGGAAAGGAAGTAGAACTCCCAGAGGTTAAAAGCTATACTTCTGGATAAAGGAAAGTAGCACTTGTGCGGGTTGGTCCCTGAGACACAGACTCACTAAAAGGCTGGGAAGTATTCAGACAAATAAAGAACACCCTCCTCCACTTACTTTAGCACTCCAACAACAAATCTGCAGTATAACAGTGGTTTATAGGAGAAAGAATTGCTAGACACAGAATCTCCAGAACAAGGAGTACATAGGAAAGATCCAAAGTGAAAATGGAAGATTAAAAACAAAGACACTGGAGAAACTTGAAACCCTGGCACATATAGCTATGGAAAATGAGAGACTCTCAACTTCTAGTCCAATCAACATAAATTCTCCTACTAAAGATCTATATATACCTTAATTCCTACTACTCAGTATGATATGTTTGTCAATTTAAAAAATAAAATGTATGCAAAAGGGCAAGAAAAAATATACTTTGAAATAAACCATCAGAATGAGACTCAGATATGAGAGAAATTTTGGAGTTAGTAGACGGGGGAGTTAAAATAACTATCATTATTATGTTAAAAGCTATAATGGAAAAATTAGATCATGCAAGAAGAGATGGTAAGCGTAGATATGGAAACTTAGATAAAGTCAAAGGAAATACTAGAAATAAAAAAAACAACAACACTGTAGCAGTAATGAAGAATGCCTTTGAAGGACTAAATGGTAGACTGGACACAGCTTAGGAAAAATAATCAGTGAAATTGAACATATAGCAACAGAAACCACCAAACATAAATGTAAAGAGGAAAAAAAAATGAAGTCAGAACAGAACATTCAGTAACTGTGGGATAATATTTTTTAAAGACATTTTTCTCTTTTATACTAGGATCTATTATTTCTATTGAGAAAACTTATTGTTGCTTTCATTCTTATTGTTATTACACTGAAGAAAATATGACATATTTCTTTACCTGTTTCATATGTACATAATATTGATGCTTTTGGTGTACAGTACAGTGGATTTTAACACACGTAGCCACCACAGTCAGTATACAGAATGATTTGATCTCTTCAAAAAATTCTCTTGTGATGTGATCCCTTTACTACTACTTTCATTTAAATATCAGTGCCCTCTAGTTACTCATCTTTATCTTCCTCTTAATCTTAAATCCCTTATTTCTTCAAACTCAAGTAAGCTTTAAGTTCACATATAAATTTATTTTCTGAATAAATATATAAAAATATTTATTTTTATTTCTTCATTAATGGTGAAGCAACACCAGCCTGACAACAATGGAAGTCAATGCATGAATAGTTCAAATATGCCAGAAGAGACAGTGTTCCTTAGTTATTGTAAGATTTTTTATGTTTCTTTTCTTTCGTTTTAAATGCTTATTTATTTATTTTGAGAGGAGGGGAGGGGCAGAGAGAGGGAGAGAGAGAATCCCAAGTATGCTTCTTGCTCAGTGTGGAGCCTGGGGCGGGGCTTGATCTCATACCCCTGAGATAGTTACCCCACTGAAATCAAGAGCTTCTCTGATGGAGCCACCCAGGCGCCCCTTATGTTGCTTCCCTATTAGTCTGGATTCCTACTTTCAATTTTATCATCTGAAATCGATTTCTGGACTTTCCAATCAGTCTATTTTGAGGTTGTCATATCATATTTGTTACTTTTTTCCTCACCTAGTTTTTTAGGGAGAACAACAACTCTCTGCATGTGATCCCTAAGTTATGATGACTTGCTACAATCTTACACCAACTGCTGGTCCTGTGGCCAAAAGGGTTTATTCCTACCTGAGTTAGAAGAACTAAGACAAGGAATTTAAAACATAATCTGGCTCTTTGTGCCTCTTTTATCTTAATATTTGGTGAGAAGATATGCTAACATTTAAGAGGCTAGAGCTATTTTAAATAATATTATTTTCAAGATATTTAAAATAGAGTTGCCATATATTAGAAATACCTTGGAAGATTTATTTTTTCAGAAGGATTCTACTATATTTATATCTACACAGCAGTAAGTTTTTGTAATTTCAGTCATGGTAATTCACAGATTTAGCTTAAGCATTCCTTGGTCAACATGATAAACACCCCTCAGTATATGTCTAAAGTAAAACATTAAAGTTTAAAGAAGACTTCTAATATTATAATTAACATTTGCATAACTATGTTTTGCCCTGAAACCCAAATTGGTTCATTTGCATATTTCTATGCAGTTACTGCTGATTGTCATGCTAAGAAGGACTAAGTAAAAAAAAGAGAGAGAGAGAGAGAAAGAGAGAGAGAGAGAGAGAGAGATTGTATTTAGCCTTGTTATTCTTATTTTATTTTTCACATGAATATTATAATGAAAAATTGTTGAAAAAAGATGGAGTAATTTATATTTACTTTGCTATATCCTCCAATATAAACTGAATTATTTTGAGTAAAAACATATTTTTATGAGTTAGCATGAATGTGGAATTAATTGCACTAAATAGCACTTAATAGTGCTAAATTCTTAGAGAGGATTCAATACAGGGAGACCAATGTCCCTCCACATGCTTCTCATATAAATATAAAGGAAAAGCATAAAATGAGCCAGGCACTGGAAAGATTTGATATTAAGCCATGGACAATAATCACCAGAATTGAGTTTGTCGGACATGAACCTTTTCCTGGTATTTTTTAATATTAAAAATATCAGGAAAATGTTACATTTATTTTATATTGTGAGCCCAAATATTGTTAATTGTCAAAGAAAATGGTCTTTTAAGTGAAGTAGGAAAATAATGATTTTACATTGACACGTTTATTCTTCAGATCATTAGTTTGAAAATGCTTTTTAGTGGGTCAAGCAAGCTAGTACAAATGTACCATTAGCACTTAAGCACTTCAGCAATTGTCGACTACTAAAGTGTAACATGTTTTCCTTTTTCTAGAATTTAAGATAGAAATTTTTTTTTGCTAAAGCATCCCATTTCTACCAATTGATGATGCAAAATAACGTAGACTAGTATGATTCTAATTATAGAGATTTCTACAAAACAAAACCTTAATTTTACATAATGAATCCAGTCTTATTTTTAAAGAAAACTGTTGCTTTCTACAACTTTCAAAAACTGTGCAAATATTAATAACAATTGCACTTGGAGGATTGATCAAAGTAAAAATATTAAGCTTCACATTCTTTTTCAAATACAACATTGGTTCTTAGTTTCTTAGTGATTTTTCTGATTATGATAGAGAATACTAATTATTCCAATACTAAACTCACAAGTGGGTCTTTCATATTTAAAATTTAAATATTAAAAAATCATATTTAAAATAATCTGGAGTTCTTCCAGGTTATATTTTTATGAGCCTTGTCACCCGTAATGCTACAATTAGTCTAAGGCAGAACTCATAGTATTAATCGTGTACTTTGCCTAAAACTGCATTTCCTTGTCATGATTGAAGCCATGGAGGTCTAGCCCTTTATTTATTGTGCATTTTATTTCATTGGCTAGCTGACTCTCTCCAGGTCACTAATTGTTCAAGGTAATATGTCAGTCCATTAATATTTTTTCAAATTATTTGAATAGCAAAGATGAATACATGAATTCCCTTTGCTCTTGGATACCACTGCAAATCATGCAATTTGTTCAACAAGGACACAGAGCTATGGCCAGCAACAATATCTCGGTTTTACCTGTACTCAAGGCCTATTTATAATTTTCCCAAACAGGAAATAACCCAAACCTCCCTCATGGGTGAATGGATAAATAAACTTTGATACATACTAACAGGAGAATACCACTCTGTATTAAGAAAGAAAGAAAGAAAGAGAGAGAGAGAGAGAGAGAGAGAGAGAGAGAGAGAGAGAGAGAGAGAAAGAAAGAAAGAAAGAAAGAAAGAAAGAAAGAAAGAAAGAAAGAGAAAGAAAGAGAAAGAAAGAAAGAAAGAAAGAAAGAAAGAAAGAAAGAAAGAAAGAAAGAAAGGAGGGAGGGAGGGAGGAAGGAAGGAAGGAAGGAAGGAAGGAAGGAAGGAAGGAAAGAGACCTATTGACACACTTACACAGTTGGATGAATCTCAAGGAATTATGCTGAACAACAGAAGCCAGTCTCAAAAGTTACACACTTTATGATTCTAATTTTGACATTCTCAAAACAATAAAGCCATTATAATAGACCTCAGAACAGTGCTTGCCAGTGGGTAGAGGTGAAGAGAGTGTGTGACTTAGTAACAGGAGTAGCATGATAGAGTTAATTATTGGTGGTGATGGAATTGCTATGCCTCCTGATTGTGGTGGTTCTACTATGGATGTAGTTAGTGATGTGGTAAAATTGAGTCACAGAGAAACTCACTCAAAAAATCAATGTACTTTTTGATAATATAACATATCTTTTTAATTATAAAAAGTGACATAAGTGAGAGAAAACAAATAAGCAGAACTCCCCTGGAATATCTAAGATAAGGTCATTCAGAATGAACTGTATATTCCAGTAGAATCAGGAGATATGTCAGATTTATCCCCAAACTGTGGACAAGAAGAAATGAACCTTATTTAATCTGTTCCAATTAGGAAATGAAGGGAGGTGTTTGAATTGCTTTTAAAATACCTGAATAACTACTAGAGAAATTTATGTGTGACTAATTTTACAGTGGGAAATATTTTTTAACATGTGCTTTCATTGATAGTACACTGATGAACACAGACCCACTAAGATTGAAAACAAATAATTGAAGTATTAATAATAACATATTCAGTATCTTAAAAGTCTTAATTTCATATTTGTACTCAGACAAATGAATATAGAGATATTTTACTTTAATCCCCCAAACCACACATTTTTAAAACTTGATTTAGGGATAAAATAAGCAGGAAAAATAAATGTTTTGTTCCTGGCTAGCTGTTTTTATTATATCTGGCTGTAATCTATGCTACTGATGGTCCACCTAGTTTGAATTAGGTGTAAATTCATTTCAGATAATCTATTCACCTGAAAAATGCTCCTTAAACGCCAAAGATAACAACATTGTGGAAGAATTTACTTTCTCTAGGTAAAGAGCGATACCTTTATAATATATCAAAATTAACTTACATGAGAGGTAGAACAATGGTGATAATATTACTAATAATATTTATAACTAAGATCTGTTCTGGATGCTCTTATGTGTTTTTTAAAGTTTTTTATTTATTTTGAGAGAAGTGATCACACATGTGATCAGGGAAGTGACAGAAAGAGAAGGAGAAAGAGAATTCCAAGCAGGATCTGCAGGGTCACTGCAGAACCCCATGAGGCCTCAATCTCACAACTGTGAGATATGACCTCAGTCGAAATCAAGAGTCGGCCGCTTAACCAACTGAGCCACCTTTACACCCCATTTTTTAAAAAATAAATATCCTTACAGCAAATTTATATATATTATTAATAAAAAGGAATGTGGGTCATGGAGGGTTAAATAAGTCAGTCAGTGTTTCATAGCTAGTAAATATGGGAAAAAATAATTCATTCAGGTTCTCTTATTCACATCAGAATAACTTCTAAGCACTAGTTTGCTGAGTTTGATAGTTAAATATTTTAGTATTTAGACCTGCCTAAATCATGAAAATAAAGTAATATGCCTACTAACCTTTTTTTTGTATTACTTATTCTTTACATAAAGGTGCATTTTCCTTTTTTGAATTTTTCTTCATTTTATACATATATGTTTTATAATATCGTTGAAAATATTCTAAGATTTCTGTGTGTTATTATGCTAATTAATTTAGGAATCCTTCCTTCCTTCCTTCCTTTCTTTCTTATTTTTAAGTAGCCTCCATGCCCAGTGTGGGCACTTGAATCAGGGCACTGAGATTGAGAGTCCTCTACTGACTAAGCCAATCAAGTGCCTCAATAATTTTAATATTGAATTTCTTTTAAAATAACTTATTTATTATGTAGCTTTAACTTTTTTATTGTAAACTTGTTTCTATTACCACCTTGTTTTGGGGGTTAGGCTCTTAAAGAAATATGCCTACAGAGTAATCTTTAATTTGCTTTTGCAGGGAAGCTTTCAAGACCAAATCTAGTATATGTTTATTTCGGCAGTTGGGGTTCTTGCATAACCATATAGCAAAAATTTAGAACCCTCCATGCACTTTCACAATTTAAACTTGTGTTTTAAGTTGCTATTCAGTGACTCTTACCGCCCCCCTCCCACCCATGGTTTATATAATGGAAATGTACATTTTTGTTTGTTGGACAGTTTAGGAACAGATTTTTCTAGGTCTGGTTTCACCAAAAATACATTTTTATGCTTATAGCTTTTGGCAAGGGGTTCATTACTCAACCTCTCCCAACATTTAAAAAAAAAAGTTGATGGGTATTAAGAACACAAACCATTGACTGTAGAACAGTGGCTTTGAAATAGTAAGAAATTCTCATTTGTATTATAAATGGTACACACATAAACCACATGTTTCTAAAAATAAAATAAAACTTTACCTTTGTTATAGGACATTCATTCTGATTAATGCTACTTAAAGCTCTTCAAGTATAATTTACAAAAGGTAGACAAAAATAGCACTCATTCAAACAAAAGAATAATCATACCTCAGTGATTTTATTTAGCCTATTTAGAAGGGAGCTTGTAAGCTATTAAGACAAGTTCAAACAAGAATTTTAGGAACTATGAATATGAATTTTAATAAAGGAATGTTGGGATAGAATCATGGGGTAAAATACGAATTGCTTAATGACCCACATGACAACAAAATGTTACACTTAGTGTCATTATATCCAGTGGAATCAATTATTCCCATCTCTACCAAATAAAAATCTACAAGTTAACCTCTATGCAGAATTTCTATTAGACAACACCCTAGTCAATAAAACCTCAACAGATTTTCAACCTAAACACTATAGTGACAGTAATCTACATTGTTTACTTATTCTAATATTCATACATTTTTCTTCTGACATGACCCACCAGAGTGATTACAATAATTTCTGAGAGATCACCATCCTCAGATTAAAAAGCAGTACCTGAAACCTGATTTATATCTGATACTTGGGCCTGCTATGACTTTGTTCTTACCTCACAACTTTTGCCTTTTATGTTCAATTCTAGAAGTTAAGGGTTTTCTCGGGGGGAAGTGTGTCTGTTTATGACAAGTTATTTTTTTTAAGTTTTACTTAAAATTTCTATGTATTTATAATATGCTTGGGAGGAAACCATTCTTTATAAGCTCAGTCTGTCTCATGACAGGATGTCCTAACTCAATTTCCCACATCTCAGGTTAATTGCTTCACATTCTGTAGCACAATTTGAACATAGAAGATCACTGAACACAATGGAATGTGATTCTTCCACAAAAAGAATTCTTGTCCCAAGAATACATGTTTTTGCTTTTTTAAAAAGTCAGCCCTTTCCTCTTTTCACTTTTTTAAATGGAGAAAAAACTGTGTTCATGTTTTATATTTAATAAAAATATGGAAAATATGAGGGTTAAGGAAAGGAGATCTTATAGTATCAAATTCTCTTTTTTACATGTACTTTTAAAATTAAAAATAGTATTCGAAGAAGTGATCTTATTTCTGATTAAAGAATATAGAATTGCAAAAAAAAAGAATTATGAATGGAAAAATTCAATAAAATTATTTAAAGTGAAATTCATATTTGATTATTTCATGTGCTCTCAAAATTAACCTTATAAGACTTTAACCAATATGGCCTCATCATTCCAGTAGAATTATTATTTTACACCTTGACTAAATATACTAAATATACAAACCCTCATTAAAATAAACAAACAAAACCCAAAAAACTACTACACTAGCCTTACTTGAAGGTGCCTAACAACAGTAGTTTCTCATGTTGTCATAACAGGTGAATCACTGATAAAACTCTATCTAACTTTTTACAAAAGTATATGAGGCAGAAAATTGTAAAGATATGTAGGAAGATGACATGTTTGTAAGACAAAAAGTTTAACATATGCTGATCTCTGCCTGTCACATAAAGGAAATGAGTTGCTCTAGGATTCAAATCATTTAATATGTTTTTTTTGCAAAACATTGTAAATTCTTTAGTATAAACATCTGTCTTTCAATACCCAAGGCAAAAGTAATACATTTTTCCAAAAAAACCTTTTATTATATAAAGATTGCTGGGTTTATTAAAGCAAAATAGAAGACTACAATATTTGTTCTCCATTTTCAAGTAGACATTTAATCTCACTATAGGCATAACGAGTTCCCTTTTTATTCTGTTATCATTTATGCAATATTGCATTGATAGCTTATGTGTCGCTTTGTTACTCTTCACTCTCAGGTTGTGTAGAAGGCTTAGCAAAGGCACCAAAAGTCATAAAAGACCATCATCACATATGGAAAAATTTGCTAAAAGCATTTGGGTACATATATAAGTTGACCCTTTAAAGTGTCATTTTCATTAACTCTATGATACTTAAAAAAATCAATGCTCCTTCTTTCAAAAATAAGGAGAAAAATATATATTCTCATTCTTCAGGAGGTTAGTAAAACTCAGCAGTGGAAACAAAACAAAACACCTCTCCAAAGAAGTTCTTTATGCAATTGTTCATTAAGATATCAAATATTTTACCTACTTACTTCACCTCTGTCTTGAAAATAAGTGTCATCTGTTAATATCTTATCATTTTGAGGCCACCTATTTGTCTTTCTTCCAGGATATCCTAAGTAGTTTATTATTTATAATAAGAGGCCACTTCTACAATAGAATAAATAATCTAATCATTCTAATTGGATCAACATTTAGGAATTTTTAAATTTCTTTTTTAATCTCCATTAAATTAGAAAGGTGAATATGAATTCATCATAATAATTAAGAACAGTTATATTTCAAGATGTGCATTATAAATATATTAAGATAAATCATTGCATTTCTTGACTTCAACTAGAACAGAAGGGAACATTTTTTCTCCTAACAAGACAATCTGTATTACTTGTTAATTCTTAACTAAAATGCCACAAAACTGGAAATTTATACACATGAAGGATGTACTTATGCTTTGACTAATTTCTATCTTTAGTGATTATTACTGTTTTAGGAGAACAGAAAGAAACAAGCTAAGTTACATTTGTTTTAGCCATTTAACTGGCTGGGGAAAATAATATGCTAATTGACCATTAGTAACAAACATCATCTTGTTTATTAATTCCTAGATTTATAGCTTCATAATATAGCCCTTGTACTTAGTACTGCAACCTACACTTTTAATCTAATGGCTAGAGAGTATTATTTGTTACAAATTTAAAATTCTGTTATAAATGTTCCCAAATAATATGCTCATAAGAAACTTTGCCTGAACCCATCTTCCCATCTGTTTCATTGAGGAAAGCCTTAATCTTCAGAAAAAAAGGGTAAAAACAAAATAAAACACAAAACAAAACAAAACAAAAAAACAAAACTAGCCTGAGTGCAGAGTAGAAATCCACTGCAGTTGGGAAAGAGGATACAAGTACTACAATGAAATAATTGATGATGATATTGGATTTTATCCTAAAGAATAAATACTCATGAGATCATCCTGTCAAAGGGGAAATGTAAGATGCTCCTCAAGAGTTTCAGTCCCCTTGGTGTACATACCTTGCATAATTTCCAGGATAGTGACTGTAATGGATATCCCTCCCATGACGAGGCCATGTTATATGTCAACATTGACCTTAAGAAAGAGAGACTATCCATATAGGCCTGATCTAATCACATGAGTCCCTTTATATTAGAGAGTGCTCAAGCACTGAAGAGGATGTCTGAGAAACTGGCCAAGAAGAAAGCAAATATTCATGCCATGAATTTCCTTTTGGAGGTCATGTCAGTAGGATCTGAGCGTGGTCACTAGGTGAGAACAGCCTGTACCTGACAACCAGCGAAGAAAGGGAGACCTCCATCCTAACAACCACAAGAGCTGGATTCTGTTAACAAGAGGAATGAGCTTAGAAATGCATAATTTTTTCTCTTGTTTTGAGGAGAATTTAGCCATTGATATCTTGATTTCAACCTTGTGGTTCTCTGAACAGAGAATCCAGTCAAACCTTACGAAAGTTCTGGCCTACAAAAACCATGAGCTCATAAATGCTAGTTGTTTTAAACTGTTAAATTGGCAATGATTTGCAATTCAGCAATATGAAGATTATTACAGTATTATATAAAGAAAAGTGATTAAATAAATGATTGAATGAATGAATGGAGAAGAAAAATATAGCAGAATTCTGTGAAATAAATGTAGAAGGAATGTAGGAAGTTGAAAATCACCATTAATACCACAAAAATAATTGCTATATACAACATCCATTGAATGATAAAATTAGCATGCTAAACTTTGAAGAAAAAACAAATTTGCATAGCTTCAAGGTATCGCCTCCAAATTACTGATTAATTACTGTAATGACTGTAATATGACTGTAGTCTTTGATACTCCTCCCCCCCCCCAGATAAGGAGTTTAATATCCTTCCGTTAGAGTGCAGGCTTGTTTTCACAGCTAAGTTACAACAACACAATATGAAAAGAGAAAGTCATTTTACTGTAGATAAGTTTGTCAGACATCACCCAATCCAAATAATTAAGATTACTATCTTGAATCATAAGCCTTATTGATACTACGTTTCCCCCTGGTTTGATGTGATAAGGAGAATATCTCATCTTTCTAGTATTCTTCCTCAAAACTCTGAACTCCAGAATAATCAAACTTAAATGGAGATACATTCTAGAAAAATACTAGGAATGGTGGTTTCTATCAAATTTCCATTTAATTCACTAGTCTGCCTTTTGGATAAACCAGAGGAGTCAAGGGGAAAATGTGTATATATGATCCAGACTTAACCAAAGAGTAGGCTTAATTTCAGCTCTATGTTAGATATTTTTATCAGTATTATATTACATTAATAGGTCTTAGGTATAGCACTTTGGAGCTTAATTAATATCAGATTCATAAGCAATGATTCCCCCACAGCATTATTTCCAGCCTAGAATCCCATATCACGAAGAAGGTCATACAAGCATACACTGTTAGGATCAACCATGGGATCTTCTAGTCAGATCATGTAGTGCATCATCCAGAAACTCCAATATGGTGCTATGTTCTCAAAGGAAGTTTGTATGGACCTCTGACCCTTGAAGTGAAGTAAGAGTCACTATCCTTTCCAGTGACTCAGATGGGTAATTGTGTTCTTCATTACCACAAGCCTGGGCTCTGAAAATGCAGAAATGCTGGTCTTCAAAGAAGGCTACACTCTTGCCAAGGGACCAAAAAAAAATATCAGTGAATTATCTGTTTAGGTACTGTCAGAACATTTTGAACTTTGCCCAGGTACTGGCAGGTGAAATTAAGAGTCACCATATTGGTGAAGAAGTGAGGACAGGAATTAATATGTATGCAATCCCTGTAATTCACTTAGATGCCTCTTGATGCTCCTGTGATTTATTTTAACTATAAAGGTACTTGTACAGCAATCTGAGCTGATCAGGTGGTGAATATTGAAGTTTTAGCAATGGAGGTTTGGAACATGGACCAACTGACATGTCTAAGTGACACATAAAGGTAAAGGGAAATTAGAATAGAGAGTGGTTGGGGGAAATGATGAGTACCAAATATAGTGCAGAGATCAGCTGAGGTGATGGAGACTAATTCAGGCAAAAAGGCACACGGGAAGCATGGAAGAACTCTCATGAACTTGTTTGGAGAAATAGATTTATGTGGCACAAGAGTGGTCTGTCATCATTAAAATATTCTTTATTCTATGGGGAATATAACTAGCCAAGTAACTGCTCTCTAAAATCTGCCCTCATGTTTACTTGACATGCTTTTCATGGACTACTTCCAGCTAGTGATGGAGAATAGCAAGAATATTCATGCAGGCTTGTTTCTACAAGAGATGGGGTTCCTTAGATGATCAAGTTTGGCTTAAGGACTTCCTTTTTTCTGCTGTATGGGCATTTGGTCTAATGAAAGTTTTCACTTTCAACCTTCCCTTGATGTCAGCTTTGGAGGATTCAGACTAACACATATTTGAATTACTAAGCAGTAGGTTATGAAAATATTCAAATATAGTGGATAAAACCAAATTAAAAAGAGGTTATGTCAACTTACAGCCTACCAAGATTCTATGTCAGAATTACTTAAGTTAAAATTAATTTTCAGATTTTTAGTTTGGACAATAGGTTAGATTTCAAATGCTATTCTATTTCAGGTTTCCTTTATATTTCCTCCTATGTAAAATATATATTTTATTAATAAAAATTGTGGATGTTCAATACACAAAATGACTATATAGTTTTGAATACTTAGTATTGCCAAGCTAATTAAATGCCATCTCATCACATAGCTGTCATTTTTCTTGTGTAATGAAAGCACCTGAACCCTGTACCTTTAGCAAGTCACTATTAACTGTAGCCATCATGTTGTGTATTAGATCCCTTGACTTATTCATCCTACATAACTGCAGCTTTGTACCTTTGACCAACATTTTCCTATTTTCTCCTCCTCTCCTTATAACTGGAAACCAACATTTTACTCTGCTTCTCCATATCCAACTTTTTAAAGTTTTCCAGAAAGAAGTGAGATCATGTGTTTTTCTTTATGTGTCTAACTTATTTCACTTAGCATTATATCCTCCAAGTTTATCCATGTTGTCATAAATGATAAGATCTCCTGATTTTTGAGACTGGATAATATTCCATTGTTTACATGTACCGCATTTTTTTGATAGTTCAGATCTGTCTCTGAGGCACTGGTTTCATTTCGTTTGGGTAATGTTTTTTGAGGAACTTCTATACTGTTTCCTATTGTGTCTGCACCAATTTACACTGTCACCAACAGTATACAAAGGTTCCCTTTTCTCCACATTTATGCCAACACATGTTTTTTTTATCTTGTTAATAATAGTTTGACAGGTGTGAAGTGAGACCTCATTTTTATTTGCATTTCCCTGATGATTAGTGATATCGAACATCTTTTCATATGCCTGTTGCTCTTCTTTGGAAAAATGTCTATATAGGTCCTTTGCCCATTAGTTATATCATGTTATTTATTGTTTGTTTATTTATTTATCTATTTAACTAATCATTGATCCATCTACCTACCTACTTATTTTGCTGTTGAATTGTATGAGTTCCTTATATATTTTGGATATTAGCCCCTTCTTGCACATATAGTTTGCAAATATTTTCTCTCATTTCATAGGTTGTGATTCCATTTTGTTGATTGTTTCCTTTGCTGTGCAGCAGTTTGATGTAGTCCCATTTGTCAGTTTTTACTTTTGTTGCCTGAATGTCTTGTGCAATATGCCAAAAATCATTGTTAAGGTCAATGACAAGATGCTTTTTCTTTGTTTCCTTGTAGGAAGGTTACGGTTTCAGGCCTTATATTTAGAAGTTTAACACCTTTTTGAAAATTTTGGCTGTAGTTGACATACGTTACATTAGTTTCAGGTGTGCAACATAGTGATTCAACTTCTCTATAAGTGATGCTGTGATGACCACAAGTGTAGTTACCATAGGTAACTGTAAAACTCTATTACAATACCATTGACTATATTCCCTATACTATACCTTTTATTCCCATGACTTCTTCATTCCATAACTGGAAACTTGTATCTCTCCCTCCCTATCTTCCATTTTTCCCATACGCTCCCCCTCCTCTGGCAACCATGAATTTGTTCTCTGTATTTATGGTCTGATTCTGCTTTTTGTTTGTTTATTCATTGTTTTGTTTTTAGGTATAAAAAACATGTAAGTGAGATCAGAGGGTATTTATTGTTCTCTGTCTGACTTATTTCACTTCACATAATACCCTCTAGGCCCAACCATGTTGTTGCAAATGGCAAGGTCTCATCCCTTTTTATGGCTGAGTAATATTCCTGTGTGTGTGTGTGTGTGTGTGTGTGTGTGTGCACGTGCATGCACATGCATGCACATGCTTCTCTCACATCTTCTTTCTCCATTCCTGTATGGATAGAGAATTTGGTTTGGTTCCGTATCTTGGCTATTGTAAATAATGTTTCGGTAAACATAAGAGTGCATATGCCTTTTGAATTAATGTTTCAGTTTTCATTAATCCATTTAGACTTGGTTTTTGTGTATGGTGTAAGATAAACGTGCTTCCTTAACTTTTTGCCAATATTTCTATTTAGTTGTTTATATTTTCCTCATTAATTTATAGGACTTGTTTATATTCTTGATAATAAACTCCTTGAAGAAGTATGCGTGATAAATATATTCTCTTTTGTGACTTATGATTTTACTTTAAATAATGTCTTTCGATGAATAGAAACAGTTAATCCAATATAGTTAAATATTTCAGTCTTTTCATAAATATTTCATGATTGAGTTTCCCTATTTAAGATCTGCTTCCTGGCCTTGCCTACCTATACCTCAGGGAATTTTCAACTTGCTAGAATCAACAAATACTTTCTGCTCATCAGCTTACATCCACAGATTCCCCTGGGAGAGGCTTTTAGCTTTCCAGTGTGAGCCGATAGTTCCTTATGTGCCAGTCTTGGCCTGTTGACTTCGGGCCAGATCTGGCAGGACAATCTAACACATTTCTCCTCCATTCTGTGAGTTGAAACCACACCTTCTCCTGCCATCTGAATCACAATCTTGAGGGAGACTGCCAAATGTATTCTTTGCTTGAATAATCTCTTTCAGACCTAGAATATTTCGTAGAGTTTTGTTACCATTTTCTAATTAATCACCTACCATAATGAAAAATTACTGATTTTAAATTTTTTATTCAAATTATTGTGTGATTTTATTGTGCTAATTGGACCCGGACTGATAAGTATTGTTGTCTGTAATCTTTAAAATTCACTGAGACCATTAACAAGAATTGCTTATCTTCTTGAAAGTCATTTTTATTCATATCTTTATGTTATAATCTATTTTGTATTTTTAGTAGTTTCTGATTATTCTTAATATATGTTCGTATATTTGTATACATTTGTAAAACTATGGTAAATCTTTCTAAATTATTCCTATATAGAATAGGCCGATTGTAAATGAAATTTGACCTTTACTGAAAGTAGGGTTCTCTTTTTTCTGCATAAACTCACTCCTATAATACTTTGTTTACTACACAGATTATATTCCCACTTCATATAACTTTGTAATATTTATTCCATTTTGCATATAATTTTCTTCAAGGGAAAGAATTAAACACACTCCATGTCAACTTTGTTCGTTATGAGCAATAACATTTGTTTTTTCCATGTGGAGAGAGTGTGAACTATGCAAATTAAGAAATGAAATCTCTATCCTATATTTTAAATGGAGGTTATATAGTTATACCACTATTTCTAAGTAAAAATACCTCATTTTTTCCTAAAAATTGCTAATATTTCAAATATATACAAATTGATAAATATCACTCTGAATCAGTCTTCTAAATGTTAAAGCTTTTGGAGCCTTTGAAATTTGTTTTTCCAGCTCAGAGTCACCCAATTAATCTTCTGACAGTCATCAACTAAATAGCTGTAGGTTTTGAAAATATTAAACTGTATTTTGCCTTAAAAATTAATATCTGATCTTCCTTGCTACTCATTATATTTTAAACCTATCCTGTATGCTTAGAAATGTTAAATGTTACTAGAACTAAATTCCCAAAGAAATGTAAAAACTACTCATTATGATTTTTCCCTTGAAGATATATTTTTATCATTTTCTGCCAACTTATGTACATGTTGGGACTACTATAATTTTGTAAATAGGTTATAATCATTTAATGCTCATTCCTTCAAATTGTGAACATGACGTAAAAAGCACTAAACATTATTATTATTGTTGTTATTCATATTATTTTGGTTCAGAATAATGCGGAGTCTTTCCTAAATGAAAAATAAGCAATTTCTCCAAAGAACTTAGAAATGATGGAATGATATTGACAAGATATGTTATTTAACTACCTCAGGTCTGTTTAATTAAGGTAACAGAAAACTACCTATAAACAAATGATAAGGTTTTAATTATAAAATACAAGTAATTAAGAGCCTTGAGCCAATAAATGGTATTGCACCCTTTTTTGTGTTGGATATATTTTATACTTATTTACCTATTTTCACTCATCTTATTTTGCATTCATTATTGCTATGAAGATTTATTCTGAAAATACTTTGCTCAGATACATGCCATATGTTTTGCTTTATGCCTTCATCTTCTCCTTCCACTGTGTGAATGCCTCTAGGAACCTGCTCCACCATATGGCACATGTAGAGTTGATTTACAACTGGGCTGAAAAGTCTTTATCTCTGTCTTGTGTGTCTGGTTTTTGACTGTTGGCTAAGATAGGACAAGATCTATGATGTGCAGTTTTACGTTGAATCTCTCCTCGTGACCCCCAAATCAGTTCATCACTGATGGTTTGTCACAGGTCTAATCAGTTAAGTCAGCTTTTCTTGATTAAGTGTCCAGAGGCGTATTTAAAACCTTCACTAGGCATTTCTGCTTAGAGTTCTCACAAATGCAAGTCCTCACACAGATGTCAGTGGTTTGAGCTGTAGAGAGAGTGTGGTCCATGTTTGTGAATAACGTCCTCTGAGGAGCTTGTGTATGGAATGTCCCTGGGACCTCTGAAACTTGCCTGCACTCTACTTCTCCTGATGGACCATATCATCTGCTTTTAAATAAAAGCCTTAGGTAAGCATGTTTTGTGAATGTTGTTGAATCTACTCAAATATTCCAACTGGGGAAATCTTTGCATGCACAAACCATCAAATAGAAAGGATGTAACAATTCTGGGTCAATATGTGATTAATGAGCAGAAAAAGCCAATAGATACATATTCCCCTCATTTATGTCTCAGTTGGAGATTTTTTAATGCATGACTAAGGAAAAAGAATAATACAATTTTTAACACTTCACTTCAGTGAAAAATGACCTCAAACTTCTAAGGGGAAATTGAAATTAGACATTTATGTCTACCAAACTAATCTTAAATAATTTAAAAATAAAGATAAGTAGTTTTCCTTTTTTAAAAATACTATTGGGTCTGTTAAATGAAAAAGTTGAACTCAGGATATGTATAGGAAAATTGTAAACAATACTTTTCAAAGAGAAAAAAATTCAAACTATGTAGTAAAATGAAAAAGTATATCAATAGGACATTTTGGCCAATCCAAAAAAATATGACTGTGATAAGATAATAACAGTAATTAGATATATATTTAAATACAGTTATAATTAAAATTTTTGACAAACTGTCTTGGAATTTAGTAATGAGCTTTTTAGATGTAAATGAAAATCTGCTAGCAACTTGTCCTATTCAGGACTTGACTAAAGATATGAATAAATTAAGACTTGGCTACAAATATAAATGTTACAAACTTAAGGCTAATGACTAAAATAATATATCTGTAGATTATAAAACATTTAAGTCAGAACAAAAGTAAAACGTGGCTCTAGAGTAAAAGGAAAATGCTATTAACTCAACATTAAACTAGGACACAGAAAGTGTACACTATACAGTCATTTCTAGTGGGAATGTAAATTGAAACAGTTAAAGAGTAATTTAAAATGATCTAATAAAATTTTAAATGCCCAGACCTTATGAGTCAGTAATTCCTGAATATACACTTGAGAAGCTCTTGTTCATATGCACAAAGGGGCATGTACAGGAAAGAGCTTAGTAACAGTTTTTGTAAATCAGTCTGATTTAAGCAATCTAAAATTCCATGCAAAGGAAATAGATGAGTAAATTGTTAACACATGCACAATGGAATTTTCTACAGTACTTTAGCTTGCTCTTTCTTATTCATTTCCTTTATCACTCTTCCTACATAATGTGTGTATGTATGTGTGTGTGTGTGCGTGTGTGTGTATGTGTGTGTGTATAACCTATCATTATTTGAAAGACCCTACTTACAGCACATACACCTTAGAGTGACTGAAGCAAAAGTAAACTATTAATTTGTATAATTTAAGACATTTAACTTTTAAAAAATCGCCTGAATACATACACATTAGGAACTACCTCTAGCTCTGTGATAGAGCAACTGCACCCAAACTAGCTTTCCCAGCCATAAACAATTAGACAATTCAACCACAAGCAGCACAGAGTAGGGATTTCTGAATGAAAGGGAACCCAAAAGGGCAGTCCTAAAATCTGTTCTAGAAATATTTTAATGTAAAACTTAGGAGATAATAACATATTAGGCTATCACTATGATAAAGTACATTCTAAGTTTATTTTTGAATTTAGTATGAGGTTTACAAAAGAACCTGTACTTCATATGGACGTCTAAACATTTATTTATTCAAAGTATACCCTGCTGGATTTTACATAAAATTTGAAAATGAGTCTTGTTCTGATGTTTGTTGTTGACATACTTCACATCCTGAGTAAACACAAGAAAAAAAAATCTGGATCCACATGAATAAAAATAGTTTGACCCTTTCTTCTATGAAGAAAGAAAAGGAACATAAAAACATTTAAAGTAGTAGTGGATTTAATAGTGGTGTTTTTAAATGTAGTAGGAACTTTAAAACTCAGATTTTTCTGTTTCAACTCTGAAGATTTTTCTTAAATTTTCTTTAGTGTTTATTTATTTATTTTTAAGTGACAGATGGGAAACAGAGGGAGAGTCAGAGAGGGAGGGAGACTCAGTGTCTGAAGCAGGCTCTATCTAGGCTCTGAGCTGTCAGCCCAGAGCCCAACAAGGCTTGAACTTAAGAATTGTGAGATCATGACTTGAGCCTAAGATGGATGCTTAACTGATTGGAGCCACCCAGGAGTGCCATCTCTAAAGGTTTTTGACTCTTAGCCTTTGGGCAGAGAGAGTGAGAAAGCCAGAGAACAAGAGGGAGAGGGAGAGAGGGAATAGGATTTGCTTGGCTTACTTAGAAGGGGAGAGGGAATGAATGAATAAGAATAAAGGTCTGTGACTATTGGAGCATTTCTAACCCTCCCACTGCCATCTTTATTTTACTCCTTTTTCCTCCTCCTATTTTTTTTTCTGTACAAATGTGTTAGGTGGCATTTTATGTTTCCTGCAAACTTTTCCTTACATTTTTTATTAACCATCATCATTTTAGATCAAATTAAATGTTGTTCAGTCGACAGACTATTTGAATAGATTGTAAACTCTAGTACTTCCCACTGTTTTCTTCCACTCTCTTTCCTACTCTTTCCTCTGCAGTGAAACACAGATCTCATTCTCTTGCCAGGCTTTTTACAAACCTTCTACTTATCTTTATCCCCTAAGAATGAAATAATACCTGTGAACATATAATTCAAATCTTCTGACTTTTCTTTCTAACTTTTCCTCCTTCTTTCTAACTTTTGCTGCTTCTACCCTGGTGTTTCCTATGTGCTCAATGTTTCTTTCTCTCCTTTCCCAGTTTGTAGAGGGAATCTTTGTAGCCTCTAGATGTGTATTTGCATACACACATGTGCGTACACACACACACACACACACACACACACACACACTATTTACTTCCCATTATGCTCTGAGCAGCTTAAAGCAATGACTTCTGAACTTGTCTATATTTGACAAAATGTAAGGGAATGTAAAATTTCTATGGAAAGGTTACTTTCAATCATTATAAATGGGAAAATGGATAAATGACACCTTCCATTCCATATATTTAGCCTATAAACATATTTCTCATCCCCTTCTCAAAAGCTTTTCTAAGATACAATACCAGATCTTATCTATATTAACATCTTAGAAGTTGGTAAAACTATTATAGATAAAAATATTATACATTCAAAAAGAGCCATAAATTTACAAACTTCCTCAGTAACATAACTATTAAAATTTATTATAATACTCCACTTAAATTATATAAAATGGAAAATTTGATACAAAAAATAGACTGTTATTAAGCCCAAATGTTATTAAGCATCCCTTTTCAAAGATGTTTGGGAAAATCCTAGGTGTTGAGGTTATGTAAATACATAAAAATCTAGAATCAAACCAGAAAAAATATTTTAAAATTAAAAATAAATGTTTTACAATATAAATTAAACATAAACATATACCATAATTCTAAATTAAAATTATGGTTTACTTTTCCTGTGTTCCTGAAGCAATAAAAATTGTTAAAGAAGTTATAAAAATTTTGAAAAATATATAGCATAATCATTGTAGTATATTAATATATGTATAGGTGTGTGTATATATGTTTAAGTATATGTATATATAGAATATATATGTTTTATACATATAAAATAATATTTGTATATTTTTAATCTGTGTATATATAGCCTGTACATATAGATACATATATATGCATATATATGTCTATGTTCTGTATAATGTACACAGATTATATATATAATTATATATAATATATAATTTTTAAATTCTTTATATTTTAAAGTAGTAGTGGATTTAATAGTGGTATTTTTAAATGTGATAGAACTTGAAAACTCAGATTTTTCTATTTCAACTTGGAAAGTTTTTTTTTATTTTCCTTAATGTTTATTTATTTTTAAGTGACAGAGGGAGACAAAGGAAGGGTCAGAGAAGGAGGCAGACTCAGAATCTGAAGCAGGCTCCAGGCTCTGAGCTGTCAGCGCAAAGCCCAACAACAGGGCTCGGACTTATGAACTGTGAGATTATGATTTGAGCCGAAGGACTAGAATTTACAATCTATTCAAATAGTCTGTCAACTGAACAACATTTAATGTATATAATTTATAAATTATATAGATATAGATTTATATAATTATATATATAATCTAGTATATGTATGGTTTGATAAGCTGTTTATCTCAGACTTTGGGGATAGTTATTTCATTTTATTATACAAAATGTTCATTGGATATCTGTATATGCAGGCAGTATTTTAGACCTAATGAAACATTCATTTAATGATTAATTCATTTACTTTTTAAATACTGTTTTAGCACCAGTTAAATATCAGCCCTATTATATGCCTTGGAAATACATCAATGATTATAAGCAGCAAGTCTTTGTCATTAGTGTGTTATAGTATAGACAGTGGGTCAGCAAACTTCTGCTAGGTTCCAGATAGTAAATATTTCAGGTTTGGTGGGCCATTTGGTCTCTGTTGTAACATTTGATCTGTTTTTGTAGCATGATAGTAGTAAAAAAAAGAAAAGAAAAGAAAAGGAAAGGAAATAGAAAAAGAAAAAAGGTACTTTAATGAATGACAAAGACTGTTTCCAATAAAACTTTATTTACAGAAACAGAAGGTGGGCTAAATTTGGTCCACAACCGTAGTTCACCAATGTCTGGTCTAGACTGAGTATTAAGTACTTAAAAAAATTTCAACAAACAACAGAAGATGGTTTATAATAAACAACAACAACAGCAAAACAAAGAAACAAACCAAAAAAATAGTAAGGCAGTGGGCTAAAAGATGAGATTCTATTTCCAATGTAATATTAAGGACTTCTGTGAAAGGTAAAATTTGGCCAAAAAACTGAAAAGAGAAAAATAATCCTATTCATAGCTCAAGAAAAAGCATACCAGGAGAAGGGGAGAAGTAAATGAAGTAGCCATGTGTCATAAGTAAAAGAATTAAAAACTTGGACTTTATTGCGTGATCAGACAATGGGATAGATTTGCTTTGCTAAATCTTTAATATATTATATATAACTCAACCTCCATTTCTTCAGTAAAATTATTTTAAGAATATGTTTTTACTTAAAACTCTAATTAGTGTTATCTAATTTCACTAAATGAGGATACAAGTTCCATTCAATTCTAAAAAGTGAACATAATTATCAAATATTGAGAAATAATAGTGAAACATCCTTATAATTACTGTTAAATACTTTCCCTGTGTATAGAGAAATATAAAAGTATCATCTGTTGTCTTGTATGGATAAATGATGTTGTTCTCCTGAGCTAGAGAAAATTATCACAACATTTGCCCAGGTGTTTCTCATATTCTTACAGAAATGAGTAGTGCTATTAACTGACTTAATACTTTCTCTTTTTAATAGTCTGAGTGCATTGATAGATTGCAGAGTTGTGATACCTGCTGCAAAACAATTTACTGTTTTTAATGATGTGATTGCTATCCTTTTTCTCTTAGTTTTTCTTCCTTTCTACAGAACAAGATTTCCTTTCCTCTTTCTTTTTTAAATATTTTCAAATTAACTTACACAGAAATACATTTTATTCCCTCATTTTAATATTTGGCCATTGTGTATAATCCATAATCCAACTCCTATAGATTAAAATTTGAAGAACCAAGAGAGAGGTCTCCTCTCCAGTGAAAGGTACCACAGTCGTATATTTGGAGGCCTGTGGAACTTGAAATCTTCAACACACATGTTTTGCCTTAGGTGGCCTCCTTTGTTGCAGTTTACAGATAGGAAAGATACCCACCCTTAGGCTCTCTAGTGTGTACCTAACTCTGTACTAATCATGCTGTGATACTTGGAATTTTAATTTACAAAGGGTTTTTCCAGAGATTTGTTTTTGTTCTGTAATTTTCCTTGGAAACATATTACTATTTGTATTATATGCCCGTTACAAAGACTACCAGATAAGCCTTAATCAAGGTTCTTGACTCTTGAAAAATAGGGAGTCTATAGTCTGCAAAGACTATAGAAAGGATATTATAAGGTCATCATTGCCTCCTGTATCTCCTGACAAAAACATTCTGTACTCTAGAGTAATGGGAACACTATTACATGTAACATTGCTTTCTATCTCAGTAGGAAGCGGAGTGAGCAACCCTGCTCTATATGGGCAGTCCTCTGTATAGAAAAGTGCAGAGCAATCTGTTCTTCCAGCAATTTGTGTTTTACAAGGCCTTTTATTTGCAGTCTTTTGGGGGAAATATAGTTGCTTTTAGAAGAATCTTCAATATCTTTTCTTCTTGCAATACAAAGTTTCCCAAACATAGTTCTATAACTGAAATATCACAGGATTTTGGATTCTTAATGCTACATTGTGTGGTCTTTCTACTAAAATGTCATGACTGAATGCTAACTCTTATGTCCTTGAAAAGCTAAATGAAGAAGGTTCATTTAGTTTAAACAAGTGGAAACATGTTTCCACTTGGAGGTAAGGGTAGATTACTAGTTTAATATTTTTCTCCCTGTGATATTTAAAATCCAGTAACATACACTTCAGTGAGCTACATGTATAGGAAGGAAATTACAGAGGTAGCAGGAAAGAATGGTGTATCATAAAAATATTCCAAAAACAATAGTTTAAACTATTTAACAATAGTTAAAAGTATCTTACACACACACACACACACATGCACAAATATGTATATATTATATATATATGCATATATATAATATATATATATATATAAAACCAACTAATCTTTGACAAAGCAGGAAAGAATATCCAATGGGAAAAAATAGACAGTCTCTCTAGCAAATGGTGCTGGGAGAAATGGACAGCAACATGCAGAAGAATGAACCTGGACCACTTTCTTACACCGTACACAAAAGTAAATTACAATGGATGAAAGACCTAAATGTGTCAGGAAACTCTCAAATTTCTCCAGCTGAAAACAGCAACAATTTTGACCTTGGCTGCAGCAGTTTCTTATTTACCACGTCTCCAAGGTAAGGGAAATAAAAGCAAAAATGAACTATTGTGACCTCATCAAATAAAAAGCTTTTGCACAGCAAAGAAAACAATCAACAAAACTAAAAGATAATTTGCAAATGATGTATCAGATAAAGGGTTAGTATCCAAACTCTATAAATGACTTACCAAACCCAACACCGCCCCCCCCAAAAAAACAAATAATCCAGTGAAGAAATGGGCAGATGAAATGAATAGATAATTTTCCAAAGAAGGCATTCAGATGGCAAACAGACACATGAAAAGATGCTCAACATTGTTCGGGGAAACACAAATCAAAAACACAATGAGATACCACCTCGCACTGGTCAAAATGGTGAAAATTAACAACTCAAGAAAAAACGGATGTTGACAAGGATGTGAAGAAAGGAGAACACTCTTGCAGTGTTGGTGGGAATGCAAACTGATGCAGTCACTCAGGAAAACTGTGTGGAAGCTCCACAAAAAATTAAAAATAGAACTACCCAATGACTCAGCAATTGTTCTACTAGGAATTTATCCAAAGGATACAGAAATGCTTATTTAATGGAGCACATGTCCCCAGTGTGTGTAGCAGCACTATCAATGGAAGCTAAATTATGGAAATAGCCCAAATGCCCATCAGTTGATGAATGGGTTAAGATGCGGTATGGTGGGGATGCCTGGGTGGCTCATTCGGTTAAGCGGCCGACTTGGGCTCAGGTTATGATCTCACAGTCTGTGGTTTGAGCCCTGCGTTGGGCTCTGTGCTGACAGCTCAGAGCCTGGAGCCTCTTTCAGATTCTGTGTCTCCATCTCTCTCTGCCCCTCCCCCCGCTCTCTCTCTGTCTCTCTCAAAATAAAGACATACAAAAAAGATGTGGTATGCGCGCACACACACACACACACACTAGAATACTGTTCAGCAATGAGAAAGGATAAAAATTTGCCATTTGCCGCAACATGGATGGAACTAGAACACATTATGCTAAAATAAGTCAGAGAAAGACAGCATTATATGATTTCACTCACATGTGGAATTTGAGAAACTTAACAGATGTATGTAAAGGAAAGGATGGAAAAATAAGATAAAAGCAGAGAGGGAGGCAAGCCATAATAGACTCTCTTAAATACAGAGAACAAACAAGAGGTTGATGGGAGGGTGGGGAGTGGGTTAAATGGGTGACAGCTATGAAGAAATATACTTTTTGGTATGAGTACTGGGTGTCATATGTAAGAGATAAATCATTGGGTTCTACTCCTGAAGACTATACTGCATGTTAATTAATGAGAATGAACAAAATAAAAAATAAAAATTAAAAATTAAATAAAGGAGATAGATAGATAAAAATATCTTAGCAAGGAAATATTAGCTTTAGCATTACAAACTATCTAATGTGGAAAATGGTATATTTGCAAATATTTGTTTAAATGAAGTCTCTCTCTAACAAAATGGCCTGTCTCTAGGGCATGTGTAAGTCAGAATGTTCATATGCCTTGTACTGCTTTGTTGGTAAAGTTGTTCTGTTCTCCATATTCTCCAAATACTCCACAAAAACTTTCTTCCCCTTCCTCCACGCAGCATCATAAGGGAAAAAGTAAAGAAGAATTATAGGGCAGTAATAATCATGTGAAATGAAATATGAAGCAATGGGTTCTTCCTTTGAGGTCATGGTCTGCTTTTCTTTGGTACTCAGGCTGGTGCTCAATAAGTTATGAGTTTGTTACAGACTGAACTAATTGAGTCTTCTTTATCTCCACTATTTCTAACACTTTTCATTCTTATGTATTTTACTAATATTTCACTTTTAAAATCCTTAATGTCCTTGAATCATATTAATTTTAAGACACCTGAATCAAAAAATGTTTAAAATTTGATGCATTCTAGGGCACGTGGTGGTTCAGTAGGTTAACTGTCCAACTTTGATTCAGGTCATGATCTTGTGGTCACCTGGGTGGCTCAGTAGGATAAGTGTTGGACTTTGGCTCAGGTCATGATCTTGTGATCTGTGAGTTTGAGCCCCAAGTAGGGCTCTGTGCTGACAACTTAGAGCCTGGAGCCTGCTTTGGATTCTGAGTCTCTGTCTCTCTGCCCTCCCCCTGCTGGCATGCTTTCTCCCTCCCTTGCTCTCTCTTTCTCTCTCAAAAATAAATAAACATTACAAAAAAAAAAAACAACAACCTTGATGCATTCATTTTTTACACATATCAGGTATGAGTTACTTAATTCAGAAATGATCTCTAGAAACCCCAATACAAGGGTAAAATTGTGATTAGGAAAGGAGGGGAGGATATTCAATATTGGATTACTAGGCAAGTTACCACTGAGGGCAACAGAGTTTAATCTCATTAGGAATTTGGAACATCAGTATGGGGCACATTTTTCAGACAAATCACCCACAGAAGCCAGAGTATTTATTTACCACTTCTTGTCAGTCATTGGTTAGGTAGTGTGGCATTTATTTCACAGCAATTCTGGCTTGCCATTTTAGGGACAAATTGGGGTCTAGCTGCCAAAAGAAAAGCTTTTAGGCTAAGGGATGCAGCTGCCACCAGTTGGAATTCCAGCTGATGTACCCAGAAACAATGACCAAGGGGATATGTACTCAGCACTGACAATATCTACTCTAAGCCCCTAGTACAGATTAATGCCATTTTAATACATCTTACCATTTCTAAGCAAACACATTGCCTTCAAGTGAAATAGATAACTAGATTGCACCAGAAAGAATATTGACATAAAACACGTTTTTGATATTAAAAGCCTACATTAAGAAAACACAGTAAAAGTTATATATGCCCCCATGGTCTTCAACTTCTCCATTTAATGATGGTGGCTTCCCTGTCTTGCTCATTGATGAAAGTGTATGCAGAAATGTCTGAAAATTGAAAAAACAATATATAAAATACATTCTATCAAACCCTCCTTAAAAGAAAAAAAAAACAGGAACTTAGAAGAAAGCAAATTATTGGGCAATTATTTAACTTAGATTTTAGAAAGTCTATAGTGAAGCTAATAAAGGATTGTGATTAGAATTATTGGCCAACTTATAAATGATTTTTAAGTAAGACATCAAATGCATTTGATAAATAATGTTTCCTTTGATCCATGGATATTTTATATCTGGATTCATCTTAAGATGTAAACAATCACTAAAGATAGACTCAGCATGTTGCTAAAATTGATATCTCTAATTTGCATCACAGCATGAAACAGTCATGATAATTAAACCAAATGATATTATCACTTATGATTGCTTCTTGTCAGAAACTCTGGTATTTTTCCCATGAAATGGAGAGTGAGGGTGAGTGAATCAAGCTCAGTGCTGGAATTATTTCCCTCTTAGGTGGTATTCATCAAAACCAACAGTGAGATTCAAAATGACCAGTAGTAAAAGTAGGAAGAGAGATGATTGTCTATAAAGCTCAATTTAATGAGACTGGGCTCAAAGAGAAAATAACCACATAGTGAATTAGATCAAATAAACAAAAGTAGAATTGCTTGCATATATTCTATTAAGGGCAAAATAAAACAAAGCAAACTTTTACATTGCAGTAATTTTAAATATTTGTAACACCTATTATTTTTTCTAATTAAAATACTATTTTGTTGTAAAATGGACACATGTACATATTAAAAGCTTAAAAGAAAGAGAGAAGGAAATTCTCTTATTTCTATATCTAGTCCAGATTCCAGGGGCCAGTTTCTTGTGCAGTTACTTAAATGGTGAATTGCTGCTTTGGAAGGTATATGCATTTAAATTTTGATTGCCACACAAAGGGTTCATGTTGTTTAACACCTTTCACAAACAGTCTGTCTTTGCTTTTCTACATTTCTTTTAGTGCTATTTCAACCTTACTGAGTTTGCCTATTTAGTGGGTAAAAAAAGAAACCCATGCTTTAATATTTATTCTTCAGGGGTAGGTGATGTTAAATATCTAATTATTGGGAGGGGGGCGTGAATCACCCGTTCATGTTTTAAATTTACTTTTATATCATAGTGTTTGGTGTTTATTCATTTGTGAGGAACTTTTGGGTATTGATCTAGCAGAAAAAAAATAGTAATCTCTGTGCTTCACATACCAGTTCTAGAACACTGAAACTTCTTCCCTCCACATGATGTTTTATTGTTTTAGTAGCTTTATGTAAAAATATGCTTATGTAAGTGATATTTTAATCTTCAGAACATATCAATAAAGTAATCAGAATTGGTATTATTACCATGTCAACTTCAGAATTGAAGAAATGGAACCCTCAGATGTTCAGTGACTTGATCAAGTCCCATAAAAGAATGAAATTCCTTACTTTGCTTAACTTTTTTTTCCATTATCTCTATTTTACTAATAGAATATTGTTGTATCCATTATCATGAACCTGCATTTTTTTCTATTAAGTTTTCTTTGTTTAGTGCATCCTAATAAATGGAAAAAGAGGTGAACTCCCTGGAAATTCTTGCCTTAATCTGCTTTACTAGTTTAACCTTTCAATACCCCCATCATTGCCCACAGACTTTCATAAAACTGAACCAGCTGTTTTCCATATGACTACAAGTTTGGCACCAAAGTCAATTTACACATTATTTTAGCTTTCTATCTAGAGTGGTCTTAAAATAAATTATGGTGACTATTGACAAGTTATTACCCACTTTGTAGGACTGGCTTCATTTCTTCTTCCTCAAGGAAAACTTTCACGATCTTCTCAAGCCAAGGTCAGAATCTTTAACATTCATTGAGTTTCCATGAATTTTACAATATTTTTATATTAAGTGACCTATTTGCTTAAGTATCTGTCATCTTTCAAATTATGTTCACAAAACTAAATTCACTTACTAATACAGTTTGACAACAGAATGTAACTATACATAAATTCATGCAGGTATTTGGTGTTGCTCAGAGGCATCAATAATTATTAGCAAGCTCGCAGTTGATGAAATTCAGAGGGACTCTTTGTGATCTAACATATAATGATTTAAAATTTAACAGTAGAAGAAATGAGAAAAGAGAAAGAAATGGAAACTGAGTAGATAATTTAAATTGTAAGGATGAATGCCATCCTGTAGACCCAGGTTAAGATTTGGAACAGTGCAAAACTAAACCTTTCCTAATATTTCCAGATTTTTACTGTCTGCCACTCATATGAGGCTCAAGATTTATTTCTTATCAAAGCAATGGGAATGGAACATTTCAGGGAAATAATATGGAAAAACAAATAGTGGGCTTGTTAATTAGTGTTGCAAGGTTAGGAGATGGAAGGGAGTTAAATGATGAAAGAGCAAGTAAGAAAAGGAGAAAGGGCCAAAGAGGACATCCAGATGGCCTACATTCACATGAAACGATGCTCAACATCACTCATCATCAGGGAAACACAAATCAAAACCACACTTAGATACCACCTCACACCAGTCAGAGTGGCTAAAATGAACAAATCAAGAGACTATAGATGCTGGCGAGGGTGTGGAGAGACAGGCACCCTCCTACACTGTTGGTGGCAATGTAAACTGGTGTAGCCACTCTGGAAAACAGTGTGGGAGGTTCCTCAAAAAACTATCAGTAGAACTCCCCTATGACCCAGCAATAGCAATGCTAGGGATTTACCCAAGGGATACAGAAGTGCTGATGCATAGGGGTACATGTACCCCAATGTTCATAGCAGCACTGTCAACAATAGCCAAAACATGGAAAGAGCCTAAATGTCCATCACCTGATGAGTGGATCAAGAAGATGTGGTATATATATATACAATGGAGTATTACATGGCAATGAGAAAGAATGAAATATGGCCATTTGTAGGGAAGTGGATGGACCTCGAGGGTGTCATGCTAAGTAAAATAAGTCAGGCAGAGAAGGACAGATACCATATATTTGCACTCATAGGTCTAACAGGAGAACAGGAGAAACCTAATGGAGGATCAAGGGGAGGGGAAAGGGGAAAGAGAGTTGGGGAGAGAGAGGGATGCAAAACCTGAGAGACTATTGAATACTGAAAATGAACTGAGGGTTGAAGGGGAAGGGGGAGGAGGGGAAAAGAGGTGGTGGCGATGGAGGAGGGCACTTCTGAGGAAGAGCACTGGGTGTTGTATGGAAATCAATTTGACAATAAACTATTTAAAAGGAAAAGAAACATCAAAAAAAAAAAGGAGAAAAGGAAAAGTAAGAGGCAATAGGTAGGGGGAAAAGGAAACTAACCTAGGTATAAGAGGTCAAGATTGTCAAAGGTTTGGATACAAAAAAATAAACATCAGCTGGACTGGACAGGTAGCACACATGATTTGTGCCCTCATATATTTTTACAGTACAAGTTCTGGGACCACAGAGGAGTCTCTGTCTAGACATTGCCCCCAGAATAACCTAGGGTTTGCATCAACTTTTCTGGAATTTTTATTTTATTCTGTGTTGCTATGTCTGACATACCTAACTGGATTATGCTATGTCTGACATACCTAACTGGATTGTCACAGGAGTAGTGGTTAAACCATTTTATTTATACATATCTCCATATCTACTCATTTATCAGTTTTTGAATTATTCTGTTTCATGTATTGGTTTTCCTAAGGATTATTTCACTTCGCTTATTCATTTGAGTCAGTTTTCAAAAATTAAAACTGACGTATGCATACATTTTAATTTCTGCTTAAATTATATCAACGTTGAGTTTTGCACAAACACAAGACAATGTTTTATATTGCTAATTAAGAGGTTACAAAGATATGACAGATAAACAGAAAATGTTCTATAGGTACCACTTTTAATAATTTAGTAGGTGTCTCATTTATGCTATAAAGTCTAAAATTCGCTAGCTAACTTTAAAATATGTACTAATAGAGAACTTAAAACTGCTTCAAATTATTTTTTAATAAAAATAAATATGTCTTTTGTTCACCTTTTTTAATCCTATCTGCTCCCAAATTCTATGTTCCTTAAAAGGAGTATTGTAAATGACTGAGCAGAAACATTATATCTGATTTTGTGCTAGAAAATTGAAACAGTATGTGATCATGGCTAAGCAAGAGCTTTATAGCAGTAGCAAATAGTTACATGATTACTGAAGTATAGCTGTCACTGGAAATAGAAGCCTGTAAGGAGCCTATCATAAAAGTAGCAATTTCAGATTCACCAGTGTTTAAAATTAAAGTTTAGTAATTCATGTGGCTATATCGTCTTAATGGCTTTAGGAAAGTTTTCTTACTTTCACTTAGCATTTCCATATTTGTCTTAGTATCCCGCCCTTCAAAATGAAAATGTGGTTATTTAACATCATTAAGATAAATGTTATAAGCCTGTGTGAATGAAACACCTTAAAATTTTTGAATTATGAAAATGGTTAGTCAGATGTTATTTATTGATAACATATTTTTAATTCATTGAGAGATAAAACTTTTATTTTTGTAAGCAAACTAATTTGACCAATATTTTTTTTCCACTTCTGGATGATGATTAACTGATGGATGAACCTGATTAGATGTGATAAAATCAACAAGGAAGATTTTTGGTGGAAAGGAAATAATGGTTATTTAGATATGTAAATACTTTTACATAGGGGCACCAGGGAAGCTCAGTCAGTTGAGTGTCTGACTTTGGCTCAGGTCATGATCTCAGTTCTTGTGGGTTCGAGCCCCACATTAGGCTCTGTGCTGACAACTTGGAGCCTGGAGTCCGCTTCAGATTCTGCGTATTCCTCTCTCTGTGCTCTTCCCCTGCTAGTGTGCTCTCTCTCGCTCTCCCTCTCTCTCTCTCTCTCTCTCTCTCTCTCTCTCTGTATCTCTCTTTCAAAAATAAATAAATGTGTAAAAATAAGATGTGTACCATAATTACATAAATATTACTTTAAAAATAACTATGAAAGTATTGTGTTTTATTTAGTATCTTTACTTTTTTCTGCAGTATATGGTTGGCAAACCTGAGTGTGTTTTCTATATATACTCAAGGCATTTAAATAGTAGGTTATTACATGGAAGATAATAAGAAACAAAAAAAATGTTACAAACAGAGAACATTAGGATGCACTACATGTATTGGAATTAGAGTTATCCATATGAACTCATTACACATGTGTACATGTACACACACACACACACACACACACTCTTGGTGGGACACAATTCCCCATTGGTCTCCTGTGTTTTTGCAGATTCCAAGAAAAAACTATTGAAACTATTTATTCCAGAGAGCTCCCCAGAATGTTTTTATAGCGTTAAGTTTGGATGGCTAAACATAGTGCCTCCCCTCCCTGACTCATTCTGAGACAGAGGGCAGATTGACTTCCTGATCTGGGTGTTAAAGCCTCATTTCAAGGCAGTTTGGAAAGCTTTGCTAGCATCTCTCTTATAACATTGGGAGTTTCCTCAGGTTATGTTTCCTCAGTTGTGACACAAAACCTACAGTGTGGCCAGCATCCACAGAGACCTACCTCTGACTCATCCCTGTGAGTTTGGGGGCGAGAGAAACAGATGGGAATGTTAAGCTCCTGATGCTTATATGCCCTGCAGAATGAGTCTTCTGACCTGAGAGTTTTGTGTCTTCTGCCTGCATCTATGAACTTGTGCAGAATAACTTCGTAGTTTACAAGTAAAACTTCAGAACTCACCATTTCCGATAACCGTCATTGTCAGAGTCCGGCTCCAGCAGGTCCAAGGCTTCCAGCAACTCATTTATTTTCTGGATTTTTCTAACAAGATGGACTAGAATCAAGGACATAATATATTCCTGACCAGACCTAGCATTTGGATCTTGATCTCTGAATACCACTTGACACTAACAGGAAACAAGTCTTCTTTAGGAATGCACTGAATCCAGTGCTGATGCAGGTGTAGAGAAAGTAGGGAAGTGTTAAAGGATGATGGTGGGAAATCTTCGCCAAGTGATCATGTTAAACACTGTAATGCCCAAGATTTTAATATCACCCCAAAACCAGAAACCCCCAGGGAGACCGAGTCACGCATGCAAAAGCAAAGGGCAGTTTTATTGCAGCTTAGGCTTGCCGGGCTGAAGTTCGGTCTCACAGCCTTCACCAGCACAGTGGATCCATGCTGAGAGCCCCGAGCAAGGGCTGAGCGGGGTTTTTATGGGGTTTGGGAAGGGGGAGTTACAAGAAACTGTGACACAGGCACAGTGACCCAATCATAATGGTACAACAGTATTGGCAGCAGCTCTAACCATACACACTGTTCAGAGTGTTCGTTACTTTTGGTGGGATCCAATCACAACATTTAGGGTATCTGAAATTAACCAATTACAGAGTGAGTTCAGGGTCTTGTTTGGGGACTATGGGGTTAACTTTAACACTAGGTAACAGGGTCTTATCTAAAGTTCCCATCTGCAGGCCTTACCCTTAGGAATGTGGGGTGAGGTAGCTGGGCTTTCCTGATTGGATACCCCCGGGCAATGTATGACTGCCAAATGGCCAGATGGTTGCCAGATGGCCAAATGGTACTGGAGAGACTGACCTTAGACCTTTTAGCTTAGAGGGGAAACAAAGCCTGTCATGGCGTCTGTTTGGTTCAGCCTTACAACATCACCTACATTGGGACAAATCGTTATCGCTTGCCTCCTGATATGATACATTGAGAAGGACACATCACCTTAGTGCTATTCCTGCCTAAACTGTACAACCTAAATTGAATCACAAAGAAACATCAGTGAGGAACATCCTACAAAATAAATTGGAATTTATTCTTCAGAAATAGAAAGATCACAAAAGACACAATGTCTCAGAATCATTCCAGTTTTTAAGAGACAAAAGAGACTTCACAAATAACTGTAAAGTACAATCTTTGTAGAAGGAACATTTAACTTAAGCACAGACACCAAATGAACATGCATCAGAATTGCCCATTATGCACTGTGTACTGACCACCTGCCAAACCATAGTGTCTTATTAGCCAGTAGCAGATGGAAGTGCTACAAGTAGGATCAAGTGTGAACAGGACCAGAGGGCGTGAGTAAGCAGTGTGAGCTAGTGTCAAGACCTCCACACAGGTGCACCCAAGTGCCATCTGGGGTGTTCCATCTGACAAGCTAAAGATGGAAGAAAAGCCTGAGGGAGGTTATGGATGAATTGACATGTTATGTATGAGTAAGCTGAAGATGGACAGTTGCCACCTCCCAAGCACTTTCAGAAATGGCCGTGAAGGACACTGGTGAGGAAAAAATCTCCCTAATGGGCAGCGCTGAGAGCAGTGTACTTGGTCATCCACACTGGGAGAAGTGGCCTGAGGTGAAAGTATACACACAATCCTGGATGGTGACAAATGGCCTTGCCCGGTCAAGGGTCTGGGACAAAAGAGAGAGAGAGAGAGAGAGAGAGAGAGAGAGAGAGAGAGAGAGAGAGAGTAAAAAGCATCTAGAGTAGATAGATCATGAGATTAATCATATGAGAGTGGGCACAAAGTATGAAAATGTTGTTATCACATAGTCATGTCTAAAAAAATATTCACCATTGGGGCACCCGGGGGACTCAGTTGGTTAAGCATCTGATTCTTGATTTCCACTCAGGTAACAGTCGCATGGTTTGTGAGCTCATCAAGCTCTGTGGTGAGAGCATGGAGAGTGCTTGGAATTCTCTCTGTCTCTCTGTCTCTCTCTCAAAATAAATTAACATTTTAAAATGAAAAAATAAATAAATAAAATATTATTTACCACCAAGGAAGTGCTAGATTACCAGATAGAGGTCAGGGAATCTCTGTAATGTACTCGATCATAAATCTCTTAGGTTTGAGATCTACATAGGATTGTTGTGGCATATTCATTTTTCTTTGTTGTGTTTCTTCTATTTACAACTTTTTCAAAATGTCAAAGCCATTACATGTGTGTGAATACTGAAGCCTATGCATCAAGCTCTATTCACACCCCTAAAAATAGTCATGTTTTTGTCACCAGATGCACCTAAGGCTGTCAATTCAGGTAACAGCACACAATCCCTTGTGGTATTATGCATGCCTTAGACCAGAACTTGGATCCCTTTGTGCAGGAAACCAGGGGCCAGGGATTCAGAACAAGGACGAGAAGTGGAGGAGTGAGCTACAGGGCACCCCTCATCTTCTGGAAGGTGTATGACTATAACAGGGCCTGACTGGGGTTTTCTCAAGTACAAGTCCTAGGTCAGCAACTCTTGCCCAGACACAAGATGCTAAAGTTAAGCCTCTGACCCTGATGGCCTTAAAGTTCTCGTCTGCTTGACTAAATGTTAGACTGGCTTCTTTTTGGCCAAGACTCGGACCTCCCTTTTATTAGAGAATTTGCATTAGAAAACTTGGAATTGCAAATTCTTTTTTTGCTTCTGTGAAATGTAAATGTCTCAACCTCTTGTTTTGTATAATCCAGGAATGTCTTTCTTAAGAAACTGGGAGCCATCCCTTGGAAATTTGGTCATCTAGGGAGATAGAGCCTTTTCCCTCAGTCTCTGTGGGGGGGTAGGGCCCTAATTTCAATAGTAACAGCAAACACATGTGGTTTAGTAATCAGATTGACCAACCTTCCCTCTAACAGGTTCCTGTACTTTTCCATTAGCTCACTCCAGTATTTAAAATTCCCTTTGCCTGTTTTTTCAGAGGAGTTGTGTTCCACTACAGAAAGAGTCTTGGATACCTTTTTTGCTTGTTTAACTCTGTCAGGTGCAGGGGTTTTTTGACACCTGCCACTTGAGTGTTTGCAAGAGAAGGAAAAAGTCACAGACACTGCCTTGCAAAACCTGAGGAAAAGGGAATGCTTTGACCTAAAATAGGCCACCAAAACTTGCCACATTCCTGTGCTCCCTTCCTCTTCTCAGTTCTGTTGTCTAACAGAAGGGAAAGGGGAACCTGCCCTTCCTTTCTCTTAAGGAAGCTCAATCAGGTCAGCGCTCCTCTTTTGAAAGAGTCCAGTCACTGCACAGTAATTACGTGCCACAGGGCTCAGCTTACACCCAGGTCTCTGTTCCCTCAGGTCCCTGTTACTCTCAAGCTCTCAGGCTGTTGAGGGAGACTCTGCTCCTTTGCTGAGTCCCCTGGAAGGTGATGTCCAGGAGTTAGTCGGCTGTGAGGCAAGAAAGAGGAAGAAACCCTGAGTAGAAACGAAGGCTAGCTTTGGGTATAACTTCATTTATTTATAACTTGTAAATATTATGATCAATGGTATATGGGCTTCAGACCCTGCAAATTGTAGTCAGACCAATACATTTAAATTATGCTAGAAATAATAGGGCTTGGGTTAAATCACCTATGTTACTTGTGTTTGCATCTGAAAGAAAGAAGCATGACTGACAACTTTCACGGTAGCTAAGTTCTCACATCTACTACAAGCTATTGCTACTTTGAGACAAAGTAGTTTGTCTCCTGAGCAGTAATGCCAACTTCTTAGTCACTTGGGTCCAGATTTCTTCATACACCAGAACAACTGCTCAACACATTTTGTTTGGATCCCAAGGAATGTCTAAAATCTACCTGATCCATCATGACCTGGAACATCAGCCTAGAACTTATGAATATTTTAACTTTTTAAAATCTCACAGTGGCATTTAGCAAGTACTGGGAAGTTACAGATAAGCATATTTTAAAATAATATTAGTATCAATGTGTGTGTCATAGGGTAGCCAGTTATATAATTTTTATTTATTCTTGCTATCTATGCAATACTTCAACAAAAAAATTACTAAGCATTCAGTCTGTATCACGCAGGTTCTATGCAGGCTTCATATGACACACTGAATTCAAAGCAGTGAAAAGCCTGTACACTTTGATGAGAAAATAGTATCTTGAAGCACATGTCCTAAAACTGCAACACACTATTTCCCTGAGCCATAGTTCATCTTCTGGTAAGTAGATTCAAACAATTACATTATATTTTGAGACTCAAAACTCACATACCTGAAATATTACCCTCTTTCCTGGGATGTACAATTTTACAAATGCAGACATACAGGTGAGAATAAAATACTTTATAGCAAATACACAGGGACTAAGAACTTCAGAAATTGGGGATCCCTCTCACATTCTAAGAGTCCATGAAAGGAAGATTTTCTTTTTTCTGCAGGCATGAACAATAATGTTTCTTTAGAGAGAGTTAATTCTATTCCTCTTGAAGAAAAAAAAATATTCCCTTGTGTAAAACCAAGTAAAATTTTGCCATAGGTTTTGATATTTGGGCAACTTGAAGTTAGACCAATAGATGGGTAAATTAAACTGAGCACTAACAAAATAATAACTTTTAAAATCTTGTTAAATGAAATGTTGACCAATGTAAGGCCTTTGAGGAGGATTAATTTGAAACATAAAAAAGAGAACTGTTTTTGTCTCGTTTTTATACATGAGGGTATCATATTAAGGCCACTGTCAACAATTAAGTGATAAAGAGTTTTCACAATAAGTCATATATCAAGACCATGCCTAAGGTCATCAAAAGAAAAGTCTTAGAAGAGAGGGTTTTAAAGCAATTCAGAAAATGCCCTGGATAACATTTTCCTAATGGTTTTGAAGTACATATCAAGTGTTTCTTAATTTCAGAATTGTCAGTCTTAATTGCATAATTAATAAAGTATTTTATGTACCCTCAGGAGAAAGAGTCTGTAAACATTATAGGTTTTCACAAGGGTGACACTTTATTATAGTTTAATTACTTTGGAGATACTTCTACAGAGAACTGTCATAAAGCTGAGCCTCAGAGCAGTTGAGCAGGACCTGAAACTTTTGTATCACGATTCTTTTTGTCAACATGGACATGAAATAAACAAATGAGATCTAAGCAACCTTGTGCAGCTCCCAGAAACCTTTCCCAGGTGGCGTATCCCTCCCACTGAACATAATCTTTTCAATTCCAGTTTTGGCAACAGTACCCCTTCCCCCTTCCCCTTCCAATGAAAACAGGTTGCTTTAGAAATGGAAATTTTAAAGTTAAGCTTTCTATTTTTAACATAAGGGGTTTTTTTTGGTTTTTTTTTGTAACTTTATTTTTTTTTAGAATATAACACTATTTTTTTAACATATGCAATTATTTTCCATCATTTACAATACAGTAGTTACAATGACACTCCAAATGGATAAGCAAAGTAAAAAATCAGAACCCCAACTTCTATTTTATGTAATGAGACTTATACAGAAATTAGAAGGTTAAGTAACAACTAGTTAATCACCTAATTTCACAGCTATCTGAAGTGGCAATCATTATATAGCAGCTTATCTAAGGTTTTTAAAAGTCCTTATAGTTTTCACTGAAAACTTACTGCCAGTGCCTGGGAGCAAAGATAGGGGTTTTTGTTTTTTAAGGAAAAATGGATGTCTGTTGTCCCAGAAATAATGTCATGTGTGTCCCTGACCCTGTAGGTATACTAGAGTTAATCTGCTTTTGTTTCTCCAGAGGATCATATGAAAGGCCTAAGGCTTCTCATCTGACACCTGTGGTACTCAGGTCTGCTGATGAGGATAAATCTACCCTGCAGCTGCCAGCTTTTTATCATCCTCCTGTTGCTTTCTTTCCTCTTTTCTCCTTTTCCTGAACAAAGTCCTTTGCCAGCATCTAGCTCAAATATCTGAGCCTTGGGGGTATTGTGCTTCCTCTCATGGCCCACTGGAGCAAGGAGCAGGAGGCCCTCAGGAGCACTGGTAGATGTGATGGTGGCTAAGGACAGACGGATAGAATAGAATCCCCTATAAGACCACAGGGCATCAGGTCTTAGAGTATTCTAGTGAATAAAAAAATAAATAAAGTAAACTTTATTCAGCCTTGCAGGTAACTAAAAGAAATCAAGGCGCATTTAATCTTAAATCAGCAAGAATCCTGATGCTATTCAGGTTATTCAGAATATTCTGCAATATGAAAATAGTTTTAATTAAAATTAGTTTAATCTCCTTTGGCAATATCAACAAATGTCACTCTCCATTGGTTGACTGTCACAGATATTTTTATTAACTTGTAGGTAGATTGGTTTAATTGATAAATAAATGACAACTGTACTTTGATCATTTCAAAGATTTTATGTAATTTTGTATGTGAAAGTAGTTTTATAAATTTCTTATAGAATTTGCAAAAGTGAAAAATCTGTGTAAGATGAGACAAATGAACAGACTTTTGTAATAATGTATTCATTTAAAATGTGTAGAAAATATTATAATGATGTATTTGTTGAGAAATCAATTCCTTTAAGCAATATTTTATATTTCACAATGGCTAAGTCAGAGAAGAGTCCTCTAACCTTTGTTACTTTAGGAAATAGCATCTGAATGTCACCAGAATGAATTTAGCTGGATGTCAAAAGAGCAAGGGACAGCTAATGGTATATCATAAAACCGTGGTTGAAATGTTAATCAAGGCAATTCTCTAGTGCAGGGATGTGCTGATTGAGATAATGTATAACAGAGGTATAAATAAGATTTCAAGTGAGCAGAAAAACATGGGACTGCTTCTGAAAAAATAATCTTAATTGTAATAAACTATAAATAATTGATCATTTAATGTTAGCAAAGGTGTTGCTAAGTATTTCACATTAGTTCACTAAATTCTCACATCAACTTTAAAATGAACAACTAGAGAAACTGAAACTGAAGGGCATTTAAGTGTCCATGTTCTCAGAATAGTTTTAAGGCTAGAATGTATTCTAGATTTGTTTTCTTTCCCAGTGTGTTCTCAAAGCTGTGAAATTTTATTGCTTCCTTCTGCAACACTCTGCACTTCACTATCTGGACTACAGTGTGAACTCATTCCCTAATATCTCATGTTCCGTATGTCTTGATAGAACAAAGCAGAGTGCACAGAGCCTCAGCTGTTTAATATCTAGTTTTTTACACCTTTGGAAAGTGACTTTGTACTAATGACTTAAATTCAACTCAACATAACATTCTCCTATGATTTTCCTGTCACAAAAGTGGTTTAATCCAATGTTGCCCACCCATCCCATGAATTCCTGCAGCTGAACATGGGTAGAGTAATAAAACATGGGAGCCTGTTAATGTTTATCCTTTAAACTTAAAATCACCACATTCAAGTTGATACCGCCTCACAGTCATGACAGTTTCCTAGTCCATTCCTACCCCATTTCCAAGAAAAGTTTATACCTTCCTTTTTATTTTTTCCTTTCTTCAAACTTCCATTATCTCTTTCCACCTATTGCTCAGAAGAAAACTGTTTCTTATACTGCAATGGGGAAAAAATAAAAAGAATTAGAAGGAAGTTTTCTTAAATACTTACAACTATAATCTAACAATTCACTTCTATTTGTCTTCATATTTAACTTTTCATTTATTTGTATGTTCCTATCTAAAACAAACTTTCCATTTTTGGATAAGATTCAGTAGTCTCTCTCTTTTAAAATGCAACATCCTGGCAATATTCCTCTCTCTCACATTCTGAATTTTCTTTCTGCTTCCTGGATCAATATGATCAACATACTAATACATTTTGACTTTTTCCCTTTAAACTTCCAGTTTTGAGTCACTATATTGTGTGCTTGAAACTAGTATTACACTGTATGTTAACTAGATTTTAAATAAAACTGAAAAAAAAGAAAACCTTCCAACACTCCCTCATTTCTTCTTTCCATATTTATTCTTTCTTGAAGATCAAGTGATGGTCCTTTTCATTCCACAAAACTGATCTCCATTTTTCTATGTCCATCGGCCGATTCTCAGTCTGCATCTTACTTGATTTAATGACATTTAGAAATAATAGTTCAGTCTTTCTTCCTGAAGCTCTTTTCTTAACTAACAGAATATTACACTCTCCTGTTTAACATCTAACTAATCAATTGCTTTCCTTTGTCATATGCTGATTCCCTTAATTCTCAAAACTGGAGTGTTCTAAGACTCAGTCCTCGGACCTCTACATTTTTCTTATTCTCAGTTATGGGTGGAGAAGAGTAAAAAACTCAGCCATAAAGAAATAATGAAATCTTGCCATTTTAAATATATGAATGGAGCTAGAGTATATTATGTTAAATGGAATAAGTCAGTTAAAGAAAGACAAATACCATTTGATTTCACTCATGTGTGGAATTTAAGAAACAAAGCAAATGAGCAAAAGGAAAAGAAAAGAGAGAGAAAAACAAACCAAGAAACAGACTTTTAATTATAGGGAACAAGCTAATATTTACCAGAGGGGAGGTGGATGGGGTATGGGTTAAACAGGTGATGGGGGTCTAAGAAGTGCATTTATGATTATGATGAGCACTGGCTGTTGTAGGGAAGTGTTGAATCACTGTTTTGTACACCTGAAACTCATATTACACTATATGTTAACTTGATTTGAATAAAAACTTTAAAAAAATGGAATTGTTCTTGATCAATAGTAGAAATATATAGATGTGTAAAACCCTTAGTATCAATGGAAAGGAAAACAAATCAACTCAGAACCATTACTAATAATCAATTGCCAGTGGTATTGAAACATATTAGTGATCTCTCTATAATTAAAAGTTAGAGTTAAAACTTAAAACTGGTATTTCTTGGGGCGCCTGGGTAGCTCAGTCAGTTAGGCATCTGACTTCGGCTCAGGTCATGATCTCACAGTGCATAAGTTCGAGCCCCGTGTTGGGCTCTGTGCTGAAAGTTCAGAGCCTGGAGCCTGCTTCAGATTCTGTGTCTCCCTCTCTCTCTGCCCCTTCCCTGTTCATGTTCTGTCTCTCTCCATTTCTCAAAATTGAATAAATGTTAAAATAAAAATTGATATGTCTTAAAATATTTAATTGGATACTATGTTGTAGCTTCTGGGATTCTAACTAAACACATCCATGGTGTACAACTGAGACACTATAAAAATATTCACTCAAATATATACACTAATATATCCACATTACTTCATTGTCTATGTCATTTTTATGCTAGAACTAAATTAATTCAATTTTTTAAAAACATACTTGAAAAGTATTTAAATTTCTTTTTTTTATTATTTAAATTTTAGTTAACATGCAGTATAGTCTTGGTCAGGAGTAAAACCTAGTGATTCATCTCTTATATATGACACCCAGCACTCATCCCCAAAAGTGCCCTTCTTAGTGCTCATCACCCATTTAATCCATCCTCCCACCAGAAACTCTCAATTTGTTCTTTGTAGTTAAGAATCTCTTATGGTGTATGTCTCTGTTTTTATCTTATTTCTCCTTCCCTTCCCCTCTGTTCATCTGTTGTGTTTCTCAAATATTACAGGAGTTAAATTATGTATCTGTCTTTCTCTGACTTATTTCACTTAGCATAATACCCTCTAGTTCCTTCTTCATGGCTGCAATTGGCAAGATGTCATTCTTTTTTTATCACCAAGTAATATTCCATTGTATAAATATGTATAAATATGATTTCAACACCTCAGTCAGTTTACGTAAGTTAAAATAAAGCATTTGTTAATATCTTCAAACACTCTTGAAGTAAGTTCTACTGTATATTACCCATGACTTGAGTTGGCCTGAAGTTGAGTTATCTAATTAGATATATAGTATAACATGAGATAATCAGAAATATATTTGGGAAAGAAAACCTTGTTTTTTAGAAATATGTCTAATACATACTATATACATATTAAAGAGGACAGTTGCAAAATCTAAAGAATATGACAAATAGTTTCAACTTGAATACATGTGAAAGACTCAGAAATCGTATGGAGACTTGTGTCAGTATTATGTATATGTGTCATGATATACATATATAAATAGTACAGGCATTATACACTGATTAAGAAAAACCAACCATGCATTAGATTTATTCTGTATTTACAGAAAGCTGCTTATTTGGCTTCTATTCAACTAAATTTTTACTAATGTTTTTCACATGAGTTTAAAATAAGTCATTCTCCTTATTCAATCTGTAATTCTAAGTTCTCATAAATGAAATTCATAAATTTTATCCCATAAAGATTAAACTTTTTCTATTACTTGAGCCCATTAAAAAAACCTTAAATATAGATCTACCAGTCTACATAATAACTTCTCCTTACTCTATATGAATCACATGTTTGATAATCTTACCCTTTATATTATCATCTACAAGAAGGTAAAACAATTTAATGCAAAACTGTCAAAGAAAGGCCACCAGTGAATATTAAAAGCAAAGTTTGCCCAGATGAAAGCTTTAATTGGATCTGTTCAAAGACTGAAATCTAGTTAATTGTATAATTTTCTAGCTTGAGGTTCTTCTGTCTATATGCAAGCTACTTTATAATCACTGACCCGATCTAAAATGAAATACAAATTAGTGGGCATAACTTGTTCTTTAATGAACCCATTTTTTTAAGTTATCTTACACTATACATTTATTCAGGCATTTATTCACTCAAGAATATACTTACTACTACTTCTGTGTGAAACTCTGTTCTCTACATGAGTTCCAACTATCATATACTGTATCTTCTAAACTGCAAGTATAGATAGAAATATTTTGACCCTAGTAATCATACTTTAAATTGTTTTTATAAGGAATCTTAATATTCATTTGGCCAAATTTATTGGTTTACAGGCTTTTCCCCCCTGACATCATATTTCTAATTTGAAATAAAGCTTTCCATTTTGTATATTACTCTTAACTCTTCATTATTTGAATTAGTTTAGCATTTCTTCAACCAGGAAAGCCATGGATTTTCTTTCCCATAAAAGTAAAGTAAGCTATAGGAAGTACCTAGGTCTTTAATTTAAAAATATATATTACAGGTTTTAATTACTTACAATTGTATATCATCATACAGTGACAATGAAACCTATATACCAACAATGATTGATGAAAGAAATAGACATGGGTCTAAAGCACTAGCATCTCTCTCTCTCTTTCTCTCTCTCTCTGTTTTTCATATGGTGTTTAAAATGTGAAAACATACATTAAAAGAAAAAATATTTCTGTGTCTTTCTGATTATTTCAAATACATTTTGAGGATTTGTGGCTTGGTTAGCAAAATGTAGCTGGACGAATTAGAGTTATTGTTGTTATTGTCATTGTAGTGAAACATCTAAGGTTTTGTTGTGATCATCAGAACTCATTGTAATCGTTAGATTGATCAACTTTATGGGGTCCTTTACAGTCATGAAGTAAGGATAGACGTTTGAGAAAGATCTATGACTCATCTCTTTAGTTGGTTATACTCTGAGTGGATGCGCAAACACCTGTGTTTCCAAATAGACCTCCCACTGCAGTGAAGTTTAACTGCAGTTGCTGGATGCCTCTAAATTGGGTTGTACCTAACTGAGGACTAGAGAGTGATCTTTTGAAAACTTCTACTGAAATTATTCCAACCCCCCAGGGGTGCAGTTTCTAAAAGAATTGGATTGTATTTTAGTCCAAAAGAAATTATTTTCTTTCATGATTTTTGAAACCATCTGCTACTGTAGTTCAGTAGTTTATTTGCCTTTATTTTGTTTCTTTCAGAAAAGAAGATGCATTCATTACCATTGCAGGGTAGCCACTTAGTACATATTTAACCCACAATTATGCTCTTTTGTTAATTTTGCTGATGATACTTTTTCATTTTGTTTCCTGTTGCAAAGTAACTTGGCCAAGCATAGCCTCTACTGAAATGAATACATAGCATAGCATGAAAAGCTGGAGGCTGCCAGGTAAGCATTTGAACTTGGATGCAAGTGGTGAAAGAGAAGCAACATCTGCTCTGATAGAACTGAGCTGTCAGAAAAGCCAAACCCTGTGAGAGGGCTAAGGGTGAATGGAAGAGAACTTTCCAGAGCATTTGCTATACTAAAGAAAGAGTATGCAATTTCATAAGACTGGTTATAAAAGAATGAAATAGGCTATTTTATGAGGGAACGGTGTTGCTAAAGAATGAAAATATCTATTGTCTAAAATGTTCTAACAATCATAATCAGTGAGACCTTTTCTGCTGTCATGAGATAAGAAGCACATGCTGTTACTGGTAATAATGACTCCTGACCCCAGTATGTCAAATAGATTTTCCAGGCACTGAAAATTACTGTTGTCATGGAGAACTGCAACTATCCAGGAATGACTGAACTCTTCTGCAGGACTAAGAACAGTTTGAATCACTGTTTTTTAATGTTGCCATCGCCAAAGACAATTGCTTATGTCTGGATGAAAAGTTTGCTTAGCAGCCTAACAATTTTTACTATCTGGGAAAAAATCATCTGGTCAATAATCTTAACTTGGGTTACTCCTTGCTTTCAGTGTTTCAAAATAACATTAGTTTGCGTTAATCATATAAACAGGTATATCCATTAGCAGTATAAAACTAAACCAATGTAATGAAAATTGTGTAGTTTATCAGAAAAAATTGCCTTGATTAGTTAGATAAATAGTATTTTTAAGAAAATGATACTGAGGTTAGACGGTAACATTGAGATAGGATAAAATGGTTAAATTATATATGTATATAAGGGCTAATATACTTATTACAATGCTCTGTTAATATTGATATATATTATTCCTAATTGCAAAATATATGTCTATCAAATGAAAATTCAATATAGGGAAATTTAATGAAAATTGGTTTTGTATTACTATAATTGAAGGTAGTGAAAATTTTCAAAGACTATGGATAATTGTAATGAATAAACAGGGTTTTCAAGTAGGCAGTTTATTACCACTTTATCTATTCAACATAAATGTATTAAGCACGTAGCGTATGCCACTGGAATACGCCATTGAACAAATCTGAGGAAAACAATGCCCTCAGAAATTTAACATAATGGTGTCTTTATGTATTAATTACATTTTAATTAGTTACATATTATTGTAAATATTAATAGCACAACTTATTTAGCAAATATCTATTTGGCTTTCAATTATAAAATCTATAAAAGTTATTGTTACAGCATTTTCATCACCCCAAAATATTCTATATCTTGGCTGTGATGGTCATTATATAGGTGTAAACTTATCAAAAGACATCAAAATGTACAACTAAGAATTTTAAATAATTTTTAATGTTTTATTTATTTTTGAGAGAGAGAGAGAGAGAGAGAGAGAGAGAGAGAGAGAGACAGCGACAGCATGAGTAGGGGAGGGTCAGAGAGAGGGAGATATAAAATCCAATGACAGGCCCCAGGCTCTGAGCTAGCTGTCAGCACAGAGCCCAATGCAGGGCTCAAACTCATGATCTGTGAGATCATGACCTGAGCCAAAGTCAGATGCTTAAGCAACTGAGCCATCCAGGTACTCCCAATTAAGACTTTTAAATTAAACTAGACAATTCAAGCTGTAGAATTAAAATTAAACTTGTATGTAAGTTGTAGATTTTTAAGTATTTGAATTATTTTACATGCTATTGCAATTACAAGGATTAATATATATTTTTTATATTTTAGGAATACAACATTTGGGGTTACCTGGGTGGCTCAGTCAGTTAAGTGTCTAATTTAGGCACAGATCATGATCTCACATTTGTGAGTTCGAACCCTGAATCGGGCTCTGCTATTAGCACATGGTCCACTTTGAATTCTCCCTCTTTGTCTGTCCCTTCCCCGCTCATGCTATCTCTTCTCCCCCCAAAATAAATAAACACCCAGGAAATTAAATAAAGAAATATATTTTTAAAATTAAAAATGAGGTTATTTCATCTATGGATGCCCTTCACATCCCCAGGATGACATTATTGATGTCACTAATAGATGGCATAGAGAAGGCTCCATATGAACTTGGGATGATTTATATAAAAATAAAATTTTATTATCTTGCTCTCGTGACATTTACCTTTCTTGGGGCTTTCATATTTAGGAATATTTTATAAAGAAACAAGTTTTTTTTCTTGTTCTGTATTTTTGCAAAGAAATGAAAAAAAGTAAAATTTACTTTGTGTACAGTTATCTGACACAATTAATTTCTCAGTTATATTGTTTAAAACAACCAAAACAGTTCATATTCTACCTGTGATTAATGACAGAATCAGTTCAAAAGAAAATTTATAGCTAAAGTGTTTGCGAGTAGCTGTCTAAGTCTGTGGCACAGATTCTAAGTGCCTGGGATTGAGAAAGTGTCAGGACAGAAAAGCAGGAACACAGAGGCTGTTGACCTAACTTCTTTTCACTGATTCACACACGCAATATTGGCCCAGAAAGAGAATTATCAATTCTGTCCTGAGAGAGGAATGATTGAAGAGTCTCAGTGCTAACAAATAAAGAAGGGCAATGCATTTCTCCTGCTTGTAAAACTGATTCTTTTCTTTTCTTTTTTTTTTATGTTATTTAATGTTTATTAATTTTTGAGAGAGAGAGAGAGAATGAGAACAAGTGGGGAAGGGACAGAGAGAAAGGGAGAGAGAATCTCAAGCAGGCTCTGTGCTGTCAGCAGATTCTGATGCAGGGCTCAAACTTATGAACTGCGAGACCATGACCTGACTGAAAATCAAGAGTTGGAAACTTAACTTACTGAGACACCTAGTGACCCCAAGATTATTTTAAATAGAAAAGTGTAGCTTTTATGTCGCAATTACATAAGAGTGACAGCAGTACTATGTGTGTCATGATAGAAAGTAGAGAAGAAAATCATTATGAGTAACTTAAAACAAACTTGCCAAAATATGAATAAATATGATGTCTAATAAAATCAGTCTCTTCTCATGACTTTCTTTCTATACACTTGTTGCTATTGGATCCCTTTATTCCTATCCTTTCCTACCTTCTCTTTATCCTATAAGCTTAGACTTAGACCTCAGAATTTAGTCCATATCTCATCCAAGAAGTCTTACTTGCTTCACGAGCTCTTGCCAGAGAACACTTTTACCCTGTGTGCTCATGATAGACTGTGCGTGTTCCTTACTCAAGCTGGTTGCCATATGGTATTGAAGTCTCTTTGCTGATTCATGTCCATCATCCTTAATAAAGACATCAGTCAAAAATCCTTATTATTCTCTATCATAACCTCTTCAGGCCATTTTTAAGCACATTGTAATTTAATTTACTATTTATTAATTCATATATTTATGTTACAGAGTGCTCTCCATACCTATGGAGACCTGTCTGTGTTGTTTGTTCTGTCACCGTACTTTACACAGTGCCTGGACCATAGTAAGGTTCAAATATCTACTGAATGAAGGAACAAAGGAATGAAGGCCACGTGACTATACAATCATATCTCCAGGAGACACCTTCTTACCTAACACCTAATTGATATCTTAATGTGGAAAAGACTAATGTGAAATATTAGAAGGGAAAAATGACATTATTGTTACATGTGAAATTTTCCTATTTAAATATGCAAATTAGTAGATGGTATAACAATAAGGGAAGAGAAGAGGCTTTATATCTAACATTTGGATTGAATTCTATATTTTTATCTATTAATTTGCATCTGACTGCCTGATAAGTCCATTAAAAGATGAACTCAATTTTATAGATATCTTCTACAAAAATCACAGTGAACAACACCTGTGTAAAAAATTATCATACATTAGAAGATATTTATTCCAATGTCATATTAAAAATGAGTAGTCTCACTAATGTGATAGGCTTTGTCCAAAGTTGAGATCTAGTTAATAGCAGAACCAAAGCAAAACATGTACTTACAAGCTACTGCTACTAAAAAACTTTATAGGGACACCTGGGTGGCAATACTTACTTTGTATACATGCTAATAGAATTTATGAGGAAGGTAAGAAAGGATAGATTGGAGCCAAACTTAGTGGCTCATATTCCCACTATACGTTTAATAGTTTTCACAGATATCCCCAGATGGCTGGTTATAACAGACAGAAAAGAATAAGACAAGGTAGAGAAAACATGAGAATAATAGAAAAAGATGTGCAACGGAAAGATGATAAAAAAGAATAGACAATGGAAAATGTGACAAAGATAAAAGAATTGATAACATGAGAACAGGAATACAGTCCCTGAAAACCAATTATAAATCATCTGGCAAAATTCTGGCTCATTGTCTGCGGTCAGTAGACTTAAGTTCCCTTCTCTGATCCAGAGTTTATTTCTTCCTGAGCTCAGTAAAACGACAGCAATAGCTATAATTAATATTTATCTTTATATATCCTTGTTGGCAAATACATCTTTTAGAATCTCTCAGGTATGGATTTCATGTCATCTTAAAGAGAGACCAAATGACCTCACCAAAATATCATAGGTAGATAAATGGATATTTGAGATATTTTGAGTTTTTTTTACATATATTTCAGATGGGTTATTCTGCACAAATATCTCTGAACAGACTTCCAAAAAGTTTTAAGAAACAAAATTAAATTAAAAATTAAAAATATGAATGTAGACCCATTGAAATATTTTATAATCTTATTCATCTTCTCTAGATTAATTTATATAATATTGTAGGTTGAGAAACATAAGCAATCATTAGTGTAAAATGGTCTTTATGGTTGAAACATTTTGTTCATTTTATATACTTTTAGATAAATTCATTGTCACTTTATATTTTCATTGATTCAGATGTATTTATTTACATGGTAAGTTGGATATAGCACATTTGGCCTTTTCCTTAATTTTGTTTCTTAGCCTAAATTAGTTATACTAGTAAGTTAACGGGAGTGACAACAACAAAAAGGCAGTATATCCCAAATATATGATAAAGAACACATTAAAAAAAAGATGGTGGAAGTCTCTTTAAATTATGCAAGAGTGAATATGCATATACATATTTAATTTTGTGTATTTTGTATTTGTATTTAATTTTAATTGTAGACATTTTAACATCATTTATGGGCATGAATTTTAATGGTTACTGAATTCCTTCTTATGAACATATCACAGGTCAGGTAATAATTTTCCTGTTGCAAGACTGAAAATATAAAACAGCATACAGACCTTTCAGTGAGTTATGGGGTTTGGCTGACTTACTCATTTCCTTTAATATTTTTCTGTGTTTAAACATTAAAAATATAGTCAAAAGAATAATAAATAGCTTTCATTGTTATTTCTATCTGAATCAAACATATATTAAAATATGACTATACATTTAGATGGGAGGAAAAAGAAGCCAGGACCCAACTTTGGGATTAAAGGGGTCCTTTAACTGTGGGATTTAATAGGGAAAACACAAGACACAAAGCTCTTGAATTAACATGACTGACTCTGAGGATGGGTGAAACAGAGCATAGAATAAATCTTCTCAAACAAAATACCAACACTCCAGAGGATTAGTTCCATGCTCTATTTCTTTCAGTTTGTTTCTGTGATCTATCATTGTAATACAAATATAGTCAGTAGGTAGCCCAAATGCATTGACTAAAATGTGTCAAAATGAAAAAAAATTTAAAATTGAATAATTTCTGGCTTATTATTAACATCAAATACTCAAGATTTCACAATTGAAATACACTGAAGGCGAATGAAAGAAACATTTTTATGTGCAAATCACTTACATGGTTTATACAATTTAAATCCCTAGAACATTTATAAGGCTAGAAAAAATCCACATTATTTGACTGACAGCAAACATGTAGTATTACCATTTATACATTTATATGACATGTAACTATATGCATATGGAATTGACATCTTGAGAAAGAGATCATTTTAGGAAAAATTATGGTGGATTAAATGGAAAAGATGTTAAAATGTGTGAGAGTAAACGCTTCTCCTCTTCTTTGTCCTCCTCTTCCTCTTCCAGCTGTTGTCTTCCAAAAAATTACCAAATGGAAACATAACAGTTGTATTCATCTAAGTGAGGCTTTTTAGACTATTTGTGCAAATGTCTATTTTCTGTAAAATACCATCTGTTGTTTTTCGTAAGTGACATCTCTGCTTTGCACTGCAATTATGACATTTCCTGCCATATTCAAAGATAAGACTGAATCCCAGCTTGGAGAGTGGTCTCTACGTTATTTGAACAGCCCAGTGATACTGATCCATCTAGGCACTTGAATCTAGTTCTGTCTATTAATAGGCATTTACTTTGACAAATTACAATTTTAGGTACAGAGACGCTAGGAGGATATTCACCCATATGTGCACGTTTATAAGCATGGATATATTATAAATATTACAGTGCACTTCATCTAATCCACACTTATTATTTCAGAGATGCACCCTCAGAGGACAAATGTCCTTATTTGCTGAAATGCAAAGCAACAGCCCCATGGGTCCCCATAACATTGTTAAAACATTTAAAAAGTCTGTGTAACCAGTAACCATGGATACTGTTATCTCCACAGAAACAATGCTCTCAAATTAGATGTGAAAAGAGGTCAAGTAGAGGATTGTAATTTCCTTCTTGTTTTACCCTTCTAGATTGGAGCCATGAAAACAAGATAAATTATCTGATTACAATGAAATATAATATTAATTGAACATAAACAACATTGAATTGCCCTAAAATAGACCTCCAATTAAAATTTCAGGAAAACTTTTATAACATTTATATATTTCAAATGAACTGTTATGCATTTCATATTCTGTGTGATTCATGCTATTAATTCTCATGCACTTGAAAGCCAGTGCACTATAAAGTCAAATCCATGTTAAACAGACACATGAGGATAGAAAAATCATATTTATCAAAAACAAAAACTTAAAATGTGCAATTAAAATGCTAATTATTTGACCCAGAATATCTACTTATATATGTTGATTTAAATATTTTGTAATTCTTAGACTATTCTTTATCATTATAATCTTTATATAAATATTAAATAACTAGTTTTGAGTCAGAATATATCATAATTTTAAAAATTCTCCTAAAATATTTTAAAGGTTCTCTTTCAAAATCAAGCCCTGAATACTGAATTCCAGTAAACCACAAAAGGATCAAATTATCCCAGATTCAAATATAAGCAGATATTGGTTTAAAAATGCCAGATCTGTGCAAGATTAAATCTTAAAACCATATGCTTTATTAACAACAGATGTGACATTTAACAACTGTGCCTTAATTAGCTTCAAAACACACACTAATTCCCCTTTCAAACCACCATATCCATTAACATCCAGATGAATTAGTGCCCAAGGTCTCTTCTATTTTCCAAATAGTTGTTTTGAAGTACTACAACCCTAATTGCTCAGAATATCTTCATTCATCCTGTACCCCCAAAATAGTGTAATATAACCTTATTCTTCTTTAGATTTCAGGTGACCAGGTCTGCAATTTGTTTGAAATACCAAGAGAGGAGAATATCAAAATTATATCATGAAAGTGTTCTTAGGAACTCATTCAATCAATAAAACATTAAGCTATAATAGTTTTCTTTAAAAAATATAGTGTCTGATAGGCAAATAAATAAATAAAATGAAATAGCCATAGCTTTAGAATATATATGTGTGTGTGTGCCAATAGATTCAATTTTGAGATGATAGATTAGGTAATCGTATACAGCCAGACCACCCAATAAATATACACCTAAAGCAATACCATTACAACAGTCCAGCTTCTTTTGACAGAGAAATGTTTTTTTTTTAAGTTTATTTATTTATTTTGAGGAGAGAGGAAGGGGGAGAGAGAGAATCTCAAGCAGGCTCCACCCTGCCATCTCAAAGCCTGACATGGGACTTGATCCCATGAACCATGAGATCATGACCTAAGCTGTAATCAAGAATCAGGAACTAAACTGACTGAACCACTCAGGTTCCCTGACAAATTAATATTTAACATAAACATACAAACATATTGCACATACATATAGTAATATATATATACATATATATATATATATATATATATATATATACAAAAAGACAAAGTGTTAGAGAAAGATGGATCAATTATATCCTAAGTAAAGAAGTGAATGGGAGTGAGGGTTAGATTCAGTTGATTCTCTTATTGAAACTGAGGGAATATGTAATAAGAATGCCAAAGAACATTTATAAGAATGCCAAAATAGATAAAATTTGATTTGTCCCTTGAACTAAATTTTCAGAACAATTTACTGCTTTTTATCTGTATCTACAAATGTATATGCATTGAGTTCCTCATAAGTGGAAACAAAAGTGGGATGTTGTCTCTTCCATAACGACTCTTAGAGATTAAGTTAATTTCAATTAATAGAAACACTAGGAGAAAACAGATTACTCAGATTTAAGTGATAGCTCTGAAATTTAACCATTATATAATCACAGGTAAAAGAGTCATTAAATCTACTTTAATTTTTGTTTCTTCAACAATAATATGGGATTAACTATAATGACTCTAATATATTTCAAGTGTTGTGGGAGATTAAAAAGAAGGGAGAATAAAAACACATAATGTTTATGTGATTTACTCACCTGTCAGAGTCTGAATAAGAATTATTATTTTAACATTTTGATACAGTACAAAGTGTACTTGGATACTGGGGAAAAAGATATTAGTTCTGGTGGGAATAGTGAGATGAAAAACACAATTCCCTTTCACAAATAAAAAGTTAAAAACTGGACACAATTCTCAAAAACAATCATTTCAGGGAATTTGAAGTTAACCAATATCAGAAAATGAATGGGAGAATAATTTAAACAGGAGTGAATGGAAAACTTAAAATCTTAATAAGGCCTACTTGATTTAATGTTATTATGTCAATGTACATTTTTTGGTTTTGATATTATTAGTAAAATTACATACAATGTTTACATTGGAGGAAGTCAAGAAGTCAAGAGAATAGGAGTGTTCTGTACAATTTTGCAACTCATGTGACTAAATTATTTTTTAAATGGAAACTTAAAAAAAACCTCATATTTCAGCCCTAACATTGAAAGAGGTTGGAAGTCATTACTCATGTCTTTATAGTAACATAACAAAGCAAAACAACAACAAATATTTCTTAACACACAAACTTAAAAGCAATACCTTTTTGAAATTTTCGGCATTCCAAAATCCAGGGCAAACTACTACTCCAAAATCTAGAGAGACTAATGCATCCAGAGAGACACGACTAAGATCTGTTTACCTAGAATAGAAACTTCTGGGTTCATTAACTGGTATAGACACTTAAACAGTAATTTTAAAATCTTGCTAGTGACTCAGAGTGGCCTAGAATGAGAGTGAAAGAGTCTGAAGCCTTATTTTTAGAAAAGCCCAAACATATTTATGATTTTAATCTCTAGGAACTCCACTGGGTCCTCACAGTGAAAATGCAGAGAGGATCCTTTCAGGTCTCTGCCACTGAAAGAAGATAAGTCATTGTTAAATATTTCCAGAGTGTCCTCCATAAAAAGTACAAGTGTTTAATGGGTGGAAAAAAAAAGTGTCTCCATGTTGGGAAATGGAATTCTCATTTCAGACCCATCTAGTCTTCTTGTATCACCTCATGGGGGAAATATTCCACAAGAGTCATGGCTTCAAGAATATATATTCAGATCGCTGAAGCTACAGAGTGCAGTACTAGACAAAAGAGAAAGAAAGCTGTACCACTTGAGAAACTTTTGTTTCTCACAGACATGAGACAGAATGCTAAAAGGCTGAGATTTCATGAGAAGATTATAGAATTCCTTCCCTCCTCCACATTTATCAGCACAACTAAGATACAATATATTAACATTGAATTAGAGTTGAAAGCCACAAATCCTGAAGCTCAGTGAACAGCATGCAAGCAAAACACCAAAGAAGTTAAGTAATTCAACATATTTCATTGCAACCTCTCACCTAACATTTATACAGTTTAGAATACACAATTGTCCAAAAATACAGTCACTATAGTTATTTATCTAGAGGTACATAATAGAATGAAAGTATTATAATTTATCTTTTAAATACTCAGATCCCTATGAAATTACTTAAAACATCCATATGAGTAGATATAAGAGAATTTGAGCAGAAGAATTAGTAGACCCCTCTAAGTTCAGTACACAAATGACATATTTTCCTATGACAGAAAGTCAGCAGAGTTGTAGTGTTGCTCATATTTAATGGAAATAGTAGGAGTACTAAACAATAAATTGGAAAGTGCTGTTAGTATGGCAAGCTTAGCAATGACCATAGAAAAAAAGAATAACCATAAGAAATATTCATCAATCACATACTACGTCCTGGACCCTGTGTGTTCTCTCTTGCATGGACTCAACAGCGGTCATTTTTTACAGTCTTTGGTCCAAGTGATCTCAAAGTTAGCCCTTTACTTCCCATAGTACTAACTACTGGTGGGGTTCTGGGACTACTACCAGTAGTTATACTGGTTCACATCAGGCAACTACATTAATCAATAATCTATTCAATATGTCTGAATGAAAGAGTAGAACACCAATTAGTATGAATATAATGACTCACATAAGAAGAGTTTCTTCTTACAGATCATGAGAACAAAGCCCTCCACAAGGAGTCCTAAATGCATGGATCTTTCCTTGGACCTTTCTGTTCCATGATATTGTAGACTGAGTTTAGCTTCCCCCAAAACAGTTCATTGAGAAAAACTTTTTTTTACTCCACTACCATGTTTCCTATTCCCTTGATAAACAAAGAAATAATTAAAGAGAGAAACACCTAATACCTAATACTCAAATCTTTGTTTTGCCTTCCAGGAGATATTTACTCCATTAATGTATTGCAGTGGATTTATACAGTGTACCAAGATAAATGCCACTCATAACATATCATACTAATAATTTGCTGTTATCATGCAAACCCCAATTAGTAAGACTGAATAATATCCTCCAAGAAATCATGTCTGCTAGAACTTGTGAATGTGAGCATATTTGGAAATAGGGTCTTGAAGATGTAATCAAATCAAGATAAAGTTCTGTTGAATTAGAGTGATCTCTAAATTCAATGATTAGTGTCCTTATAAGGAAAAGGAAATTCAGAGATACAGACACACAGAGGGAAGAATGCCATGTGAAGACAGATGCAGAGAGTGAGGTGATACATTTCTAAACCAAGGAACACTAAGAATTTATGGCAACCATCAGAAGTTAGAAGAGTCAAGTAAGAATTATTTCCTAAAATTTTTGGAGAGAGGATTGCCTCTTTGATACCCTGATATTGGACTTCTAACCCTTGAAATGGTGAGAAAATACATTTCTGTTGTTAATCCCCTCAGTTTGCGGTCATTTGTTACAGCAGCCCTAGAAACCTAATTCATCCATCTAAAATAAATAGTGTATAATAATAGTAACATAGATATCAAGTTAATATAATATACTTACAAAAATATAGAATATTGAAAATTGGGATCATCAGTACAGTGTATATTGAGTATACCAAAATCTGTTTGCTTATCCTACAGCTTTAGATGATAGTTCTGTCTATAGCCTTTTGTTTATCTTCGGAATTATTGCTTATTTCTACCTTTGTTCTATACACACCCACACACATGTACGTATATGCATATACACCAACATATATAAATACCAACTCCTGACAAAAAGCTAAAATATACAGTCCTTGGGCCAACTAAATCAATAAATAGGAAAAAACCATTTTTATCAAAAGAATACAATTTGAAGAAATACTGCTTTATATACTGTAAGACAATATTTAATATCCTTACACAGAGAATAATTGAATTACTTAGAGTCACAGGTTCTAGGAGAAGTTATTGTCTACATTTTGTGAATGTGTGAAAATATATTTGTATCTCTGGTTCTAAGAAAATGCCCATTTATCTCCAAGCATAGGACTCTACTTCTTAAGATAGAAAGGACAAAGTAGTTGGGGCTCCTGGGTAGCTCAGTCATTTGTAACATCCAATTCTTGATTTCATCTGAGATCATGATCCTAGAGCTGTGCAATCGAGCCCCACATCAGGCTCCATTTGAGTGTGGAGCCTGCTTCAGATTCTCTCTCCATCCGCCCCTCCCCCATCTCTCTCTCTCTCTCTTTCAAAATAAACATTAAAAAAATTTGAGAAAGCCAGAGTAGTAATACTTACATGAAACAAACTAGATTTTAAGCCAGAGACTGTAACGAGATAAAGAAGGGTACTGTATCATAATAAAGGGGTCTATTAAACAAGATAATACAATTGTAAATACTTATGGCCCCACCTTGAAAGCACACAAATGTACAAAACCGTTAATGAGAAACATAAAGGAACACCTTGATAATAATACAATAATGGTAGGGGACTTTAGCACCCCACTTACAACAATGGAGAGATCATCTAAGAAGAAAATCAACAAGGAAACAGTGGTTCTTAATGACACACTGGACTAGATGGAGTTAACAGATGTATTCTGAACATGTCATCCTAAAGCAGCAATATACATTCTTATCAAGTGCACATGGAACATTCTCCAGAATAGATCAAATCAGACCTCAACAAATACAATGAGATCAAGATCGTACCATGCATATTTTCAGACCACAACACTATGAAACGTGAAAACAACAATGAAAAATTTGGAAAGACCACAAATACTTGGAGATTAAAGATCATTTTACTAAAGAATGAATGGGTCAAACAGGAAACTAAAGAAATAAAAAAAATACATAGAAGCAAATGAAAAAGAAAACATGATGGTCAAGCACCTTTGGGTGCAACAAAAGGATCAGAGTGGGAAATGTATAGCAGGTCTACCTCAAGAACCAAGAAATATTGCCAATATGCAACATAACTTTACCCTGAAGGGAAACGAGAATGATAAAAGAAAACAGAAAAAAGAACAACAAATGAAACCTAAAGCCAGCAGAAGAAGAGAAATAACAAAGATTAGAGCAGAAATAAATGGGATAGAAACAAACAAAATAGAAACACAGATTGATGAAAGCAGTAGCTGTTTCTTTGAAGAAAAATAATAAAATTTGATAAACCACTATAAAGACTCATCAAAAATAAAAGAGAAGTGAATCAGATAAATAAAGTCACAAATGAGAGAAGAGAGCTCACAAACAACACCACAGAAATACAAATAATTATCAAAGAATATTAAAATTATATGCCAAACAAAGCTGAATCTGTAGAAACATATAAACTACCAAAACTGGAACAGGACAGAATAGAATATTTGGGAAGACTGATAACCAGCAAAGAAATTCATTCAGTAATAAAAAAAAATCTCCCAATGAACAGAAGTCCAGGGCCAAATGACTTCCCAGGGGAATTCTACCAGTTATTTAAAGAAGAATTAATACCTCTACTTCTCAAACTAGCACAAAATATAGAAAGGGAAGGAAAATTTTCAAACTCATTCTACAAAGCCAGCATTACCTTCGATCTAAAATCAGACAAAGACTCCATGAAAAAGAGGACCACAGACCGGTACCCTGATGAAGATGGTTGCATACATTCTTAGCTAAACACTATCAACTTGAATCCAACAGGACATTAAAAGAAACATTCACCATAATCAAGTGAAATTTATTCCTGGGCCACAAGTGTTATTCAATATATGCAAATCATAAATGATATATACCACATTAATGAAAGTAAGGATAAGAACCATGTTATCCTCTAATAGATACAGAAAAAGCGTTAGACAAAGTACAACATCCATTCTTAATAAAAATCCTCAACACAATGGGAATAGAGGGAAAAACATTCTATGATCATGGATTGGAAGAACAAATATTGCTAAAATGCCAATACAGTCTACACATTTAATTCATTCCCTCTGAAAATACTGCCAGCGTTTTTCACAGAGCTAGAACAAACAATCCTAAATTTTTTTTTTTATGGAACCACAAAAGACCCTGCATAGCCAAAGGAATCTTGTAAAAGAAAAAGCTAGAAGCATCACAATTCCAGACTTCAAGTTACATTATAAAGCTGTAGTGATTAAGACAGTATGGTACTGTCATAAAAGTGGACACATAGGTGAATGGAACAGAATAGAAGACCCAGAAATGGACCCACAATTCTATCTCCAGCAACATGAAGAAGTATGAAACTGGACCACTTACACTATACATAAAAATAAATTCCAAATGGATGAAAAGGATGCCTGAGTGGCTCAGTTCGTTAAGCATCCAACACTTGGTTTTGGTTCAGGTCATGATCTCGCTGTTCATGGGTTTGAGCTCACATCAGGCCCTGTGCTGACAGTGCAGAGCCTGCTTAGTATTTTCTCTGCCTCTCTCTCTGCCCCATTTTCAACCACTTATGTTCACATGCGCTGTCTCTATCTCAAAATAAATAAACCTAAAAAAAAATGGTTGAAAGACCTAATGTGAGACAGGAAACCATCAAAGTCTTAGAGGACAACACATTTAGTAATGTCTTTGACATCAGCCTTAGCAATTTTTTACTAGATAAGTCTCCTGAAGCAAAGGAAATAAAAGCAAAAATAAACTATTGAGACTTCATCAAGATAAAAAGCTTCTGCACAGCAAAGGAAACATCCAACAAAACCAAAATGCAACTGACAGAAGAGGAGAAGATGTTTGCTAATGACATGTTGGATAAAGGGAGTCCATAGTCTTTAAAGAGCTTATCAAACGCAATACCTCCCCCCAACAAAAACAAGTCCAGGTAAGAAATGGATAGAAGCCAAGAATAGATTTATTTTTCCAAAGAAGATATTCAGATGGCTACCAGACACAGAAAAGATGCTCAATAACACTGATCATCAGCAAAATGCAAATCAAAACTACAATGAGATATCACCTCACACCTGTAAGAATGGCTAACATTAACAACAAAGGAAACAACAGATATTGGCAAAGATGTGGAGAAAGGGGAACCCTTTTACTCTATCAGAGGGAATATAAACTGGTGCAGCCACTCCGGAAGACCATATGGAGGTTCCTCAAAAAGTTAACAATAGAACCCTCCAATCCAGCAATTGCATTACTAGGAATTTATCCAAAAGATACAAAAACACTTATTCAAAGAGGTATATGCACCTTGATGTTTATAGCAACATTATCAATAATAACCAACTTATGGAAAGAACCCAAATATCCACTGACTGATGAATGGATAAAGAAAAATATGTGTGTATATATACACACATACAAACACACACAATGGATTATTAAAAATATACAATGGGATATTTCAAGAATGAACCCTTGCTATTTGCAATCATGTGGATGGAACTAGAGTGTAGAATGCTAAGTGAAATAATTCATTCAGAAGTAGACAAATACCGTATGATTTCACTAGTGTGTGGAATTCAAGAAACATAACAGATGAATCTAGAGGGGGGAAAGGAGAGGGGAAAACCATAAAACAGACTGTTAACTATAGAGAACAGACAGGGTTGTTGGAGGGGAAGTGGGTAAAGGGATGGACTAAATGGGGATGGGGATTAAGAATTAAGTTGTGATGAGTACTCAGTGCTGTATGTCATTAAATTCTATACCCGAAACTAATATTACACTGTACGTTAAGTAAATTGAATTTAAATAAAACCTTGGAAGAAAAAGGAAAGGGAAGGGATGGAAGGGAAGGGAAGAAAGAAATGGGAGTTTTTATACACCGCTGGTGGGAAGGAAACATGATGAGTCTGTTCTGGAAAACAGTTTGGCAGTTCTTCAAGCTGTTCAACAAAGAGTTGACACATAACCCAGGAACATGTATTTACCCTAGTCAAATGAAAACATGTGTACATTCAAGCATTTGGACATGGGCATTCATGGCAATGCTTTTCCTCAGAAAAATGAAGTAGAGACGATTCAGAGGTTAATTATTAATAAATGGATAAGTGAATGTGGTAAATCTAGACAATGGGCCACTATTCAGCAACAGAAGGAATGAGTTACCTGATACATGCTCTAACATGAATGAACCTTGAAAATACTATGCTAAATGAAAGAAGCCAGTATCAAATGGCCACATGTCATGTGAATACACTTAGGAAATGTCTAAAATGGGCAAATACATAGAGACAGAAAGTAGTTTAGTGCTTCACTAGGGCTGGGGTATGGAATTTCGGGGAGTAATTGTAATGGATACAGTTTCCTTTGGGCGAGATGAAAATATCCTAAAATTAGATTGTTAGGACAGTTGCAGTATGCTTTGAACATATTTTAAAAAACTGAAATGCAATCTTAAGTAGGTAAATTGACTGGCATCTGATTGTATTGCATTAAAGCTGCTTAAAAAATAATTTTAGGTTTAAGAAGACCTATGATTCATACCAAGCTCTTATGAGTGCAATCAAATTCACTTTCTGTTGTTTAAAGTTACCTTTATGGCTTTAAACCTTGATATTTACATTACATGTAGACCGAAGTTTTTCATGTAGTTTCATATAGTTATCAGTACTTACCTTTACTTTCTGTACTAATTTCTCCTGCCGGCCTTTTACTCTTGTGTCCCTTCAAGCAGTAACTATCTATGTAGTTAGCAGATTGTTGACTTTCTCTAGCTGAATCAGAAAGCATTTAAAAGCATACAGGACTAAATGTCTAGCATAATGCAGGTGCAAGAAATGTAGGATCCCCCTCATGGGCCTTGGTCGAATGGGTTATTAAATAAATATGAGAATAACAAATAAGATAAAGGATCTAAAAGCTTCAATGGCAGTACCTTCTTGCTTATAGATGTCTAGATTTTGTAATACTTTCAGATCACAAACTCTTAATTAAGTCCTGCTTTTCTAGGATTTTACCTTGGAATGCCAGAAATACTCTTACCTGTTATATGGAAATTAAGGGTGAAACATGAATATCAATATCTTATAAAGAACTTAAAATTTATATTCAGACCAGGAAATTGTTTCCAAATGAATGAAGATAATAGGGGATTATCAGTATTATTATTGTTGGTGTTAGCTTCCTAGAGCTGCCATAACAAACTACCAAATACTTTGTGGCTTAAATAACAAATTTATTTTCTCACAATTCTGGAGGTTAGCAGTCTGAAACCAAAGTGTTAGCAGGCATGCTCTCTTTCAGGGCACTAGAGAAGGATCTGTTGCGGAACTTTCTCTTATCTTGTGGCCATTCCTTCCTTGGCTTGTGGTAGTATAGCACATAGCATGGTATTTCCTTGTATGCTATCGGTGTCCAAATCTCCTTTTTTTTTTTAAGGACATCAATCAAATTGGATCAGGGCAAACCCTTCTTCAGCATGAATTCATCTTAACTAATTGTATTTGCAATGAGCTTATTTACAAGTAAATTCTGAGGTCCAAGGAGTTAGGATTTCAACATGTGAATTTTGAAGTTACATATTCAACTCCTAATAGAACGCATAATAACTAATATGCAGTATAGCAGTGAGCACCTTACAGACACTGAGGCCAAAGCAATCCAGAAATAGCATCTTGAATTGGATGCAGAGGAAGTGGTTTTTATAAATACTAGAGAGAGATATCTAAAGCAAGGGTTTAAGCCACTGATTTATAAGGATGGGTCACATATATAATATATTCAGATAGCAATAATTAAATGTTATCCATTTATATATTGTCTTAAAAATCTATATATTTAACTTTGCTATTTTATTGTATCTCCTAGTCTTTATTTAAGCAATATGCATGTACATGTATTATTACATAAAATATGGCAAGTGTTTTGAAATAGAAAAGTACTTAAAACGACTTCGTTATAGTGACTTTTGACAAAATAATTAAAAATAATTTCTAATCATTGTCCTTGGACTGACAGAAAAGAGCAATTAAAATGTTTTAGTATCCACATAATACATGTTTGCAGATAAAAAAAGTAAAAACTTGTAATAAATCATATTTTAAAGAAAATGAAAATATAAACGTGGTTTATTTTAGAAAAACTGACCTTGTGTTCCTAGTAAAGGCAGTGTTAGTTCAGATTAAATGTGGAATAAATCCCATTCTCGTAGTTATCCTAGATCCTGTTTTCCTTCTAGGTTCCATAACTGCACCGCAACTATATTTAAAGGAATCTATTTCGGTTTCTACATCTTAAACTACCAAATACATTTTCTTTTCTTTAACTATATAGTCAATTTTGAAACAAAAAGAGCAAAATCTTATACTTGAGAAAAGCTTCTAAAATGCCAAAGTGAAACTAAGTTTAACTAAAAGGGATAATTTCTATAAATATGAAAGGAAGGCTATACTCACTCTTGGAACTGCTATCATGATGTTTTTACTTCTTTATTGTAATATTATTGGAATATTTGGGAAAGAAAGGCTTCCTTTGCATAGACATGTGAAATAATGTTGTTTGAAACTTAACTGTGTCATCAATACACAGCACAAAGAAAGTCCAGAATTCCAGTGTTTGTAAATGATTAAACATTAAATTTGACATTATCAGAACTTCCCCACAAGTATCTTAAAAGTTGTTAGTATAAACCTTTGTTACTTTTAATTCAATATAATTCCAAACATAAAAACCTTAAAAATAACTCAATAAACCTTCATATGCTTTCTACTAAAATTCATCAACTGTTTACATTTGTTCTATATCCTTTCTCATTCTCTCTCTTGATATATTTACATATGTCAACACTTATATCACAGCAATATCAAGACTTAGACACATAGAATAGAGAAATATCAATTTTTCTGAAATGTTTGAAAATAATTTGGGAAATCATGACCATTTTGTATACATTCTTTGGTATGTATTTCCTAAAAACAAGAATGTTTTTTAGAAATAAGCTCTATTTTCAAATTTTTAAAACTCAGAAATTTAACTTTGATGAAATAATACTACCCAATCTACAGTCCATATTCAAATTTGTTGAATTGTTGAAATAGTTAAATTATTTCTGGAAAACAAGAGCAAAGTAGAAAGTTTATACTACTCAGTTTCATAGAAACTTATTTGCTTGTGTTGATGTCTGAAATACAGTTTTTGAAAGTGGGCTTTTAGGTGATTAGGCCTGAGCAGATAGAATTTTGAAGATTCTGAGCACAGACTTATTTGAGGTGGGGACACAGCTATCTCGGCATTTGGAAAGCCAGAGATCAGTGTGACTTCATTAATGACTGAAGTAGACAACTGAAACACTGAACCACTACAATGTTGTTTTGGGTTAGGTTTCCTCAAAGGATCCCTTGAGACAAGAACCCCGTATACAACTGATTTATTGATGAAGTAGTTAGTGAAAAAAGGAGAGAGAGAAACCAGGAAACAGACCCTTAACTATAGGGAACAAATTGATGGTTGCCAGAGGGGAGGTTAGTGTGGGGATGGGTTTAATAGGTAATGGAGATTAAGGAGGCCACTTGTGATGAGCACTTGGTGTTGTATGAAAGTGCTGAGTCACTGCACTGCACTCCTGAAACTACTACTACGTGGCTGTTAACTGACTGGTGAGGGAGGGGGAAACAAAACAGGGAACGGGAAAGAGTCCAGAATCATTCCCAGCCTCAGCCTGATTTCATAGTGAATTCCTCAGCATGTATCACATCTTAGAGTTCTAACAAGTTCTAGAAAGAGAGGTGGAATTTCAGATTCTGTCAGTAAGTGTTTTATACCTGAATGAGGGTAAACTCTCAGTCACTTCCAGCTCTCTCGTGTTGAGGGAGAAGGGATTCCAGGACCACATGACAAAACTATGTAGATGATTGCAGGTGTCAACCATTAGAAGGCAGCACACAGAACCTGTAGATTAGATCTTAGGGGATCTAGATGGTCATTGACAGTGTGTGCTGTGGTGCTCCTATGATACATAGAGAGTAAGTGTAAACATACTGTTCTTGCCTTACATCGTTACCAAGAGTAACACTCACTGCTCCCACTTAAATACTGGAAAAATAATTAATCCTTTATGATGGCTGATTGGTGATTGAATTATTATCTGAAGAAAGAAAAGGAGTTGGATATGTTTTTGCATGTTGAATTTATATTATACAACTTTTCATATTGTATCATTTAATCATTCAGTATGTGTCACTTCCATTATTTCTCACTCCAAACACTTTTTAGCATAAATAAGTATAGGATTGTTTTCACACATTTCTATTCATGTTTTCCATGGACCTGATGTTGAAAAATTAATTGTACCTCCTTTTTAAATGTGAATAATAAATGATTAGTGGTTCAAACATAAGGAAATATTATTCTGGAATACTTAGGACCAAATATTTCAGGGTTGGACAGATGAAAGATCTGAAAATTTCCCTTAGTGAGGTGTGTGTGTGTGTGTGTGTGTGTGTGTGTGTGTAAGTAAAATAAAGGAGTAGGGCTCTGACATCTAGAATGTAAGAAGAAAGTGGGCTTTGTTTAGGGGTAACTGGATAACAGCAGGTGTGGGCATGTTATGTTTGATGCCTCAGAAGCAATTCAGCTAAGACTTCACCTTAGTATCTGGCTCACCGTGTACTGGTTAGGTTGGCACCCATAGGGCTCAAATAGGTGTGTCCCATGAGATGAAGTCAATATGTCCCTATTAACAATTCAAACACTGAGTGCCCAGATGAGAACTGATCTTAAAAATGCTGTCTTAAAACAATTTTAATTATTTTTTTATTGAATACTGATCAATTACAAATAGCCACTATAATGCTCAAGGCACATGGTGGTGATGTGATGATGCCTAAGTCATAGTGCCTGTGATGAGTTGTGTCAGCACTCTCACTATGCTCTAGGACATTAAAATTTTTGAAACTATTACAGCAAAATAAATAGGCGACAAACCAGTGCTGATCTAAAAACTAATTTCCAGTAAGAGCATCTGCCTTCCAGGAAACCAGAAGTCTATAGTATAGAAGCACATTTCTGAGTAGAATTCTACAAGAGTGAACAATCACTGATAAGCACTGTGAAGAAAAAATGGACAAGAGTAAATTTGCAGGGCTGATTTTTTATAGAGTGGTGATAGAAGACCTCTCTATGGTGGTAACATTTAATAAGAGACCAAAATAAAGTGAACTTAGTGATGTGACTATCTGGAGGAGGGTGTTCCAGGAGGAGGGGACAAGTACACAGGTTCTGAAGCACCTTGCTTTCTTTGAGGAGCATGAAGAAGACCAGTATGATCAAAGCAGAAAAGCTAGAGGAATATGTAAGAGATCATAGAGATAGAGAATTGTTTTATGTGAAATTTACAGAGTGGTAAGAATTTTCTGTGTAAATCTGAGTTAAATAGAAACTATTGGAGAGCAGGCATGACCTGATATGTCTTAAAAGATCATACTGGTGGTGATGTTGATTTTACTAGAACAATCAATCTGGTTCTTGTAGTGCCTTCAAATTCACTGGGTATTGGCCTTGGGAAAATTCACAGAGATTTTTGAAATTCAGCTACATCATTAGAGATTTTGCAAAATATTAATTTTATTGTCTTCCTTTCAGGGTAAATGAGAATGTGAGTTAAGATAACCTTGTAAACTATAAACTATAAAGCATCAAATCAATACTAATTGTAGAGAACTGTATGAAATTCTTTATGCAAACCACTGGTGATATTCAAGAAATATACCTCATATTTGCACTGGGAAATCTATGGGGCTCAATATAGTTACTTCCAGCTAAATAACACATTTATCAATATCTCTCCTATTATAGCATCATTTTGAACTGAGACATGTGAAACATATTTAACTAATAAATCTTATTAATCAACTCTTCTTTTCCTTGTTAGCAATTTACAAATTCAAATGCCTAAAAATTTGGTTTGTCAACAACAGAATATGTTTAATTTTAAAACATGAAACTACCAAGTTATTAGTTTTAAAAATGAGCTCAGCTTTTCAAATATTTTCATAACATCCCAATTGACATTAACTGTGTTTTAAGTGAAAAGCTAGGCTACTTCTAACATTCCTATTTCAGAATTATTGCTAATGACATTCACTGAAGAAATTTGCAATTATTTGTGCAAATGCTGCCTTTTTTACTCCACAAATATTAATTTCAACATCTTTCAAATGATAAACTCATAAGTGTAATTATAAGCATATTATTAAAATAAATGATAAAGATTTGTCATAGTGTTAAAAAATGGTACCTTCAGCTTTGAAGTGTCCTTGATTGACCTCTGCAGGGTAAGTGAGGGCCTGGCAAAGAGAGTATTGTTCAGTAAAATGAGTTATTTCACCTACAGAGACAGCATGCATTTGCCAAACAATGTAGGTGGGTTTTCACACTTCCTTTCATTTTAGCAATCAATTTGAGAGCTGTACTAAAAGCAGTATAAAGTTCATTGTCCTCTGGCACAAAATCAGACGGCACATTTAAATTTGGCTGTGTTATAAAAATCATGTAAACAATAAAGTCTTTTACATGAAAATATGCCCAAAGCAAAATGCCTTAACTAAGTTTTATAGTGAAAAATAGAGTGTTTTAAAAAATTATTTTTAAATAAAAACTTTCCAATTAATTTGGTAGAAAGGGTGTAATTTAAAAGATGCTTCATGAATCAGTCACACTTACTTATATTTTTTGACTTCAAAAACTCACATAGGTTTACTAGTTTTTTGTAAAAGTTGTATAAAATAATAGCTAACATTTTCCAGCATATATTTTGGAGGTTTGCCCCATTAAATTGTTATGCACATTATCACAATTAATTCCTCAAAACAGTCTCCTGAAGTTGGTCCTAGTATCATACTGTAATATAGATGAAAAACAGAGGCGGGGCGCCTGGGTGGCTCAGTGGGTTAAGCGTTCTGCTTCGGCTCAAGTCATGATTTCAGGATTTTGAGGGTTCGAGACCCGCTCCCCGCCCCACGTCAGGCTCTGCGCTGACTGCTAGCTCGGAGCCTGGAGCCTGCTTCTGATTCTGTGTCTCTTTCTCTCTCTGCCCCTCCCCTGTTCACACTCCGTCTCTCTCTGTCTCTCAATAATAAATAAATGTAAAAAACAAACAAACAAAAACAGAGGCATTGAATTATTTGCTCAAGATCTCACAGAGAGTAAATTGTGGAACCACAATTCAACCCCAAGAAATTTGCACACTAACTTTATATGATTATGCTTATGAACAATCACAAGAGAATTTGAAGTAAGGACATCTTAATTAGACTTTTTAAATAATTAGATTTTTATTATTAAAGAGGTATGTTTGTAAAGATATGGCTTTTTGCTTATAAAATTGGCATGATATTTTTCTTCTAAACTCCAGATAGGGTTGGATATCATATAATGCAATCTTTCTGAAAGGAATTTTGGCAAATGAATTAAAAGCTTTATAAGAGGCCTAACTTTTGACCTAGCAATTCATCATTTGGAAAAGTAATTACAGATTATCAATGGTCAGGGGATTCAGAAATAGAACGTCATGATGGTAGATTGCCTAAGGTAAAAGGCATTGGTTTCTGTGTTGATTGTATGAAGAGTCCAGGAACATACACCCCAGTTTAGGAAGGATACAAAGTTATACTTCCATTTGTCCCCAAAAGACAACCCAATTTTGCTCATACAGAAATCTCAATCAAAACTTTATATGAACTGCTTAAGGAGAAATTGTTTTAGGATGAGGACATAACCACATAACCATTCAGAATTGGTGCAAGATTTCATGACCAGATTTCTAGATCCAGTTTGCTCTCATTGTTTGAAACCAAACCGTGTAATTGTAATATATTACCTTCTTAGGTCACTATCCTTTCTAGCAAATAAGATGTAGATTTTCATTCCCATCAATAATCCACCTATTGAGCCCAAATACTGTTGTTTATACAAAGGAGAATTCTTCCTTTTCTTGGGCTAACCTGGATATCATAATAGATTTGATCTTCCATAAACCTCTGAAGCCCTCATTCCTTTTTTTTCCATTTGGGGCATATAATTTGGACTCTTGACATCCTAGGGTACCATGATGCTCCTGTATGTTCTGCAATATCTGTAAGAACTGTAAGGAAGCAAAGGGTAATCCCAACCAATCTCAAAATTAGTATATATCTACCATTATTCTAATTTGGGTATGTTTTTAACGTTCTCTTATTGGGGACAGCCTAACTCTACCTCTAGATATATGTTCTTCATAATCTTGATCCAGTTTAGCCTAAAACTTCCAGGACATTGGAATTTGATCTTCCCTCTATCTAGATTATCCATCCTTTAGTGTAGATAGGTTAACCCCTTACTTCTCTCAAGTCTTTTCTTAAATGTCACCTTTTTAGTAAAGCTTTTGTGGTGATACCATTAGTGTTGACAAATATATAAATTTCCTTATTTCCTTGAATACACAGAAAACCATGGTACTCAATCCACTTATGGTTGGGAGTGTCAGTATGACCAGTTTGGGCTGAGGACTATGAGAGAAATAAAACATGCCCTTTCTCGAGGCAGTCATGTTACAGAGGCAATAGCCAGTAACTCATAACCAATACAGCCACATGCTCATATCTATTCCAGCAAACATGAAAATCTTATTTTGTTATGATGGAGCCAGGATTGGATCCCTGTGACACCACTTAGGAGGAAGTTGCCATAGAAAGTTATCAGATCCACTGAGGAGTTTACATGAGCCAAGAAGACACATTCATATGCTAAACCAATTAGAATTTAAAAGCTTTTTTTTTTTTTTTACTGGACCTTAGCCTACCTGACTAATGAACTTTCCTTAAACATACAACTTAAAATTATAAACCCTTCCCTAAACATTTTCTTGTCCCCCCTTCCATTTTTACTAATTTTATTCATAGAATTGATCATCTAAGATCATATCATATAATTTAAATGATATTTTTAAAAGTTCTTACTATCACCATCATAGCCTTACTAAACCAAAGCTACAAGACAGGAATTTTTATCTGCTGTATCTGCAGCACAAAGTAGGTGCTAAACACATATTGAAGAAAAAAATTAATTACTAAAAATATCTGAATGAATTTAAGATTTAGAAAATTGAATTTGTACTTATATCAGTTGCCTAATTTTTGGCTAATTTTCTTCCCGTGTTGATATATATTTTTAAGAAAGAGTAGTTTTTATTTATCTTTGCTGTGTAATTCCTCATAGCTTCAGTAGAATTCAGTTAATTAGATGGTGCTCATAAATCAAGAAGTAATTTGACATTTCCTTTTAAGTTATTACTATTGATATAGATACTATAATTATTGCAATGCAGTCTAGTCATTGGAGCTAATTTTAAATTTCCTTCCTTTGGGTTTCATTCAAAACTCATAATGTTCCACAACTATTCATGTTTTCACATCCTTAATAATATTTGTTCTATGGTAGGGTGAAAGTGGATAGACCTCTAGTTAATTGAAAAAAAAATAAAGGTTCTGAGTATGAAATATTTGATAATTTTGTTGACTCAATATTCATAATATTTGATTTTTAATTTATCTCTGGAAGGGACATTGTTTATAAGTGCATCTAAACTTCCACATCCTCTACATGTTTCTCACTTCCTAGGAGTAAAATTTGAGAACTTTGGTATATACAGTTCATTAAATTTTATGGAAAGAAAAATAATCAGGGGTACCTGGATGGTTCAGTTAGTTAATTATCTGACTCTTGATTTCAGCCTACATCATGATCTGATAGTTGTGAGATCAAGTTCCAAGTCGGGTTCTGCACTGAGCTCTGAGCTTGGAGCCTGCTTAAGATTCTCTTCCTCTTTCTCTGCCACTCACCCCTTCTCAAAAAGAAAAAGAAAAAAGAAAAAAAGAAAAAAATCAGAAAACATAGTATAAAATGGCTTACAAATATCTATTCACTTACCACACATTTCAGAGAGCAATAACTTGTTTAGGAAACTGAGAGAATTATTAGATGGTTATCAGTTTGTCCTGTTTGTTTAAATCCTGGATTCTAAAAGATGTTAGAATAACAATCAATAGCATTTTATCAGTAATTATTTTGTGGCCTGTGTAGAAACTGTATAAATATAATGCACATATTTTTACTCTTTTAACAATTTTTACTTTTAGATTCAAAGCAAAATGTTTTAGTCAATAACATACTTTTATTCCTTCATCTCTTGGTACTGGCTACTTGTATCCTGCTTCTCTGTCTCTCTCATTCTTATCTTCCTCTTGGGAAACACAATTTAATAGCTATCAGACAAATATGTTACTACAGACAGGTAGATATAGATAGATATATACACATATATATAGCATGATAACATATATACATTACTTAATAATACATATTACCTAGTATATAGTAATAATATTAGATGTCATCTATCTATATTATTTAAATATAATTTATTATTTTAAGATTAAAAATAAATATAGGTATTTTAACCTATGATTATTTAATTAAAGGATAATTAAAAATAGGTCTTATATTTGGTTGTCCAAAATTATTATCTTTTATCTCTCTCAAGACAGTAAAATATGTATACTATGTCTTTATGTTGAACATAGGCTACTGTTCTATGAATACTGGATCATTGTTCTCCAGTTTGAATTAGATATTATAATAGACTACTAGCCTATGTAATATTAACAATGGAGTTGTTTTACACATGCTCAGTTCTAGTCACTTTCAGAATTACACAACTTAACTATATTAACCATAAAATATAATGAGATGTTTATAGATATAAAGAAGAATAATTTGATAATTCAAAGAATTGATTCATCACTAAGAAGATACATTTTATAAATTTTCTGTATCCTCTTTTCTTTGACCTTAACCAAAAATGGCCAATAATCAAACTCTTCTGAAGGATAACAACACCCTGTTCATCCATGAACTGATTTCATGTTATTCAAACAATAAAGTTATTTTACCATGAATTCGGTCACCCCTTAAAAATGTTTCTCTTTTCTTTTTCTGTTTAGAATTTTATTTAATTACCCCCTATTGTGTTTCTTTTTAATTATTTGGATTTACATTTTAAGAATGTGGCAGAAATGAGAAAGTCCTAAATTATATAAATATGTAGAGAGGATCTAACATAATATTTTGAGGATAGACAAAATGCTGGAACACTTCTATTGTTAAAACTACCGAAGGAGGAAAACCCTAAAGGTGGTTGTCGTGGTGTGGTGGCTAGGTTTGGGATGCAGTGTTTTAAATACATGTCACAGAACCTCTGCAGTATTATGTACTTTGTTTAATAAGAATATTATTTATTTAACTCCTTAATATATCCATCCAAATTAATGTTTCTATTAATATTTTCTGGAACAATGAGATTCTTTTTTTTTTTTGTATCTTAAGGATTAACTCATAAAATACATCTTTCTGTGTAATTCTGACTTTGGAACCTGTTAGTGTTCACACACACACACACACACACACACACACACACACAACAAATAAAAGAGTAGCAATGAAAAATAGAACACAAACAAAAATAAGTGAACTAAACCATATTTCAGAGAAATTGCATAAACACCATAAAAATCATGCAAGATATTAACCCAAGTGGTTTTTAATCAGCATTTGGATAGTGTATCCTCAGGCTAAGGAAAAATAAGAACTCTAAAAATATTAAACCCTATAGGTAATGCAGAGTCATAGATAGAAATTCTGAAACTACTTTTTAGGTATTCAAAGATTGAGTGATTATGTAAATACATTGTGGGTAATTGGAACTTGGTTTCTCATTATGGAGACGGAAGTTATAGACCAGGAGAAGGAAAGAATAAGCCTCTGCTGCTGGATTGGCATGAGAAGTGTCAGTGTGAGCTCATGTGTTTATGCAGAAATACATACTGGTACATAGTCAGATACAAATGTTTATAGACATAATGATAGATACATAGAGTTTTTACATGTAAGTTGTTCTGGGATGCCTGGGTGGCTCAGTTGGTTGAGTGTCTGACTTTGGCTTAGGTCATAAACTCGGTTCCTGAGTTCAAGCTCTGCATTGGACTCTTTGCTGACACCTCAGAGCCTGGGATCTGCTTCAGGCTGTTTCCCTCTCTCTCTGCCCCTGTCTCTCTGCCTCTCCCCTGCTCATGCTCTACCTCTCTATCAAAAATAAATAAACCTTGAAAAAAGTTAAATATAGTTTGATCTGGAAATAGATAACAGATGTATCTCCATATGTACACATATATGCATGTATTTAGTTATATACATATGTTTACAGAAAGATCAATATATATTCAATCTACAACAGCAATTTTTCAGTGTCTTATGAACTCAGCTCATGCCAAAGTATATTTTATTCTTTGATGAAAAGAACTATTACTCCTTGGGAAAATGCCTGATTGAAGGGCCAGAGGAGCAAAAAATCAAGATAAATATGGAACATCTTTTCTGAAAAGTAAAAAACAAAAACAAAAACAAAGACAAAAACTGAAAGAAAGAAAGGGACAAGACAAAAAACAAAAGAATAAGCTTGAAGGGTCTTTCCTTCAATATGGGGCAATTGTGCCACAAATAAAGGGCTATGATCCACTAAATAAAATAAAAATCATTGAGTTTACCCTGATACAAGGTGTAAGGTTTAATAGATGGAGGCAGAGATGGGAGGAAGAAGAGACCACGTTATGGAGCCAAGAAGGCCTTTATTGGAGTCTGCAATTCCCGGGCGAGGTTCCGTGACTCTGGAGCGGGGAGTCAGGGAAGTCACGCCTGATATGGGAGAGCAAGGTCTTTTATGGGTGCAGAAGTTCCGGGTTTGAGCTCAGGTGGGCTGATAGCCACGTAGGGTCTTCTTTGGACGGTGGCAGGATTCAATTGGCTGTTCGCTTCGGTGGGGAGGGGGATGCTGGAATTCCATGGTGAGGCATTCCAGTTTGAGACAGTCCAGATTGAGAGTGGGGGTCGTCAGCCCTGGTGGCGCCTGGATCTGTTATCTGACCTGCAATAAAATGGCCGCTGGTGCTTTTCAAATGGCTTGGGTCATCCCAGGTTTGCAAGTGAGGGTTGTCAGTGTTTGCAGCTTTCCACATCAAAGTGGCCGCTCAGTTGCTTTCCCATGGCAACTCTTACACAAAGAAATAATGAAAAAGAAAAGCCCTTTTTCACAGTAGAAAAGTAAACATAAATAAGAATTATTTAAAAGAAATTATTAAGAAATCACTACTTCAAAAACATTGTTATAATAATTTAACAAAGAATCATCATGAATATTAAAATTAGTGAAAGCTTGAAGATAATTAGTTTATGTGTGTAGGTTTAAAGTAACTCATCTAAAAATAGTTGTGAAATATAAAAGAAGCAGATAGCAACTCTCCATTAAGGAAACCTCCCAGGCCTTACCTGGTGAGTAAAGTTAACATCACCAGTACTGAACCATGTAAGTTCCAAAAGTTTCCTGACATGATGCACTTTTGAAGAACTAAAATGTAGGTTTGAAATTGGACAAAGTTATATTAAGATTTTCTTGGTATTAAATAGGTGCCACAGTATAAGAAATGTTTATTGTTTTTTATGGTATATAATCTTACTTGCATATTAGTTGCCAAAAGTGCATAACTGGAATCTAAAAGTGAGGAAACACTAGAAAATCCAAATGTGTGTGTATTTATGTAGGACATTAAACTAATTTAAGATAGTAACATTTTTAGGAATCTAGATTAAAAAATATTTTAACGCTTTTACTCAAAATTTTTCTCAATGTCTGAAATTCTTAAACAATTTTTAAAAAGTATTGTTAGAGAAAAAGAGAACATTTAATATCAACAAAAGTTCAGTACACAAAATACACATATTAAAAATTAATCTATTTAAAAAATTTAATGTTGAATTTCAAGAGAAAGAAAAAGACAGAGCATGAGCTGGGAAGGGGCAGAGAGAGAGGGAGACACAGAATCTGAAACAGGCTTCAGGCTCTGAGCTGTCAGCACAGAGCCTGATGCAGGGCTTGAACCCATGAAATGGGAGATCATGACCTGAGCTGAAGTCAGACACTCAACCAACTGAGCCACCCAGGCACCTCTAAGAATTTAATCTACTTTTTCTTTTTTATGGTGGGAGCAACAATCTGTCTTTATTTATGCATTCTGACCAGTAATTGAAGTTCATCAATTTTTTTGAACTCGTAGTTTTCTTGTAATATCTTATTAAGTGAAGCCAACAGTAACTATTATATGCTGCTATGAATTTGATTGCCAGCCTTTTCCCTAGAGCTACAGATTTTATGGCATATGGTCTGTTTCACATGTAACATAAGGCAACGATTGTATGCAAAAAATTGCTATTGCATATAATGGATTACCATCTTTCCAACACCAGGCCACTAGCTCCATGCTGTTAGTGGGTGTTAAGATAATGCCATGTACTTTATATTTTATTTTATCAATAACCCATCACTGATAATATATATGCTAAGTCTGAATGAGCCAGGTTATATAGTAGTAACAGAGGACTCCAATAATTTTAGTGGAGTAAAAAAGCAAAAGTTTAATTTTGATGGAAAAAACATAACTACTAGTCTTTTTCTGATTAGTTCAATGTTTCCTTAGAATATTTATAATGTCATCCCCAGAGTGCTCTGATAGCTTTGTGTGTATCTGTCAGTATACTTAACTGAAATCAATGGTTCTCATTGAGTGCTATTCCTATTGCATTAAAAATAATGAAGTTTGGGAAAAAAATACAGTTACTGTTCCTTATTAACATTATGACAGAAATGTAAGGTTAAATTTAATGATATACAATAATGAGCAGGAGTTTTCTAGTTGAGTAAATGGTTATATTCATTCATATAAATCAATCATTAATGTATACAAATACAATACATATGATTGATATTTTTCTCATGATAAACACCCTTTTCTTTACCTTAGAAAGCAAAACTAGCGAAGCATTTATAAATATCCACCTAAATCATAATATATCTTAATAATATAACTCAGGAGATTTTTATACATGAAATCACTCAGGATATAGCTAATAATTATTTTACTTATTTTTAAATTATGATTTACATTGAAGTTTGATATATTACGGATACTATCTTCCAATAATGAATTCATTTGCTATGACTGCCATAAAAAATACCACAGGCTGAGTGGGATAAAAAACCCAAAGTTGTTTCCTTACAATACTGAAGTTTAGGAGTCCACGATCCAGATGTGTGCAGGACTGGCTTCATTCTGAGGGCCTTTCTTTGTCCTTGGCTTGGAGATCTGTCTTCTTCCAGTGTTTTCACTTGATCTTTCTCCTGTGTATGTCTGAGTCTTAATTTCTTCCTTTTATAAAAATACTAGTCATATTGGATTAGGGCTGATCCTAATGACTTCATTTTAATTTAATTACCTCTTTAAAGAACTAATCTCCAAATACAGTGACATTTTCAGGCACTGCGGATCAGAACCTGATCATATTAATTCAGGCCTGAACAAGTAACCTGAGTTACTAGGTTTTATTATTTTAACTAAAACGGTTATTAATGAAGTTAGACAAAATTATATTGGGATTTTCCTACTGTTAAACACGCGCCACATTTAAGAAATATTTACTGCTTTATGGTTTACAATCTGGTGTGGGGATTTGTTGCAGGAAAAGATATACTAAAGGACATGTATTTTGTCTACCCAGCCCTCCATTTCTTTCTCCATCTCAGAGTAATTCATAGGTGATTTGTATCCTGGTCAGTCAGTCATATGGTTTTGCGGGGAGATGGAGGTTAAGGAATAAGCACATGACAAAAGTGCATCCTAGTCCCTCTGATATGTTAAATGGTCCAGTTCTGGGACTCATTTTCTAACATAGAAAAAGAAACGAAAAATCAGAAAACTTCCCTAGGAATTAAGGCAGTGGTAGAGAAGGATGCTTTGATCTTTATGTGTAGAGATGTGAATTGTGATTTCAGAATTTGTAACAACCATGTCTGTCCCAGTTTGGGTTACCTGGAAGAAGACTTTAAGATAGGAAGTACCATAAAGAGAGATGTGTTAGTTTTGCTGTTACTGTTTTGTGGTTGCAAACCATTTAGCTTAAAACAACGGAAACATTCTCTCACAGAATAGAGGTTTGAATTCTGGCTGGTAGGGTTGTGTTCTCTCCAGAGTTCCCAGCTCTGAACCCTTCCAGCTTTTCATGGATGTTGGCATGATGGCTGCATCTCTCTGCTCCATCTTTATATTATCTTCTCTGTGGTCTATGTCAGAGTCCCTCTACTTCTTTCCCCCCAGCTCTATTGAGATACAAATGACATGTAACATTGTGTAGGTTTAAGGTATACAGCATAATTATTTGGTATGTGTATATGTTGCAGAAAAAATACCACAGTAAACTTAGTTAACACAACCACCTCACAAATTACTCTTTTGTTTCAACCTATCTTTTACAGTGATACATGCGGTAGGATTTAGAGCCCGCACAGATAATTCAGGGTAAACTCCTCCTCTCGATCTTTAACTTAATTATAGCTTTAAAAAAATAATGTTTATTTATTATTGAGACAGAGAGAAACAGAGTTTGAATGGAGAAGAGGCAGAGAGAGAGGGAGACAATGAATCTGAAGCAGGCTCCAGTCTCTGAACTGTCAGCACACGGTCTGAGGCGGGGCTCAAACTCAAAATCTTGAGATCGTGACCTGAGCGGAAGTAGGACACTTAATAGACTGAGCCACCCAGGTGCCCCTTAACTTAATTATAGCTTTTGGCATAGAGTAATATCAACTCTTTACATCTAGAATAATATTTATAGGATCTAGTGATTAGGAAGCTGTTACTGCCTGAAGTATTCTACTTGATAACATTTTCTTGTTATGATTACAGATAATAAAATTCTCAAGCATACCACTATAGGTTGATGCTATTTCAGCAATTTTCCCTGTGTAGTAGGTGTCATTGTCTTATGAGTGCTTATTACAAATCTAAATTCTTGATCTCCAGCTAACTACTTCTGTATCACAATCTCGGGTGAAGGCCAGGAATCCGGGCTTTTAATAAACCCTTCAGATTACTTACGCCAACAGTTGGTCTATCAGGATTGTGTTTTTGTTGTTGTTTTTGACATTTAAAAAGCATGTAGTAGTATCAAATTGTGGTTTAATTTGAATTTCCCAAGTGATTAATTATGAATTCTCATATGTCCTTATCTAGTAATACATTTCTTCAAATTGTTGCCACTTTTAATTGGGTTATTTTCTTATTATTGAGTTTTGAGTTATGAACATATCCTAGAATCAAGTCATTTATCAGATATATGATTTTCACATATTTTCTCTGAGTCTCTGACTTTTCTCTTTTCTTAACATCATACTTTAAAAAACATGAAGTTTTTAGTTTTGATAAAGTCCAATGTATTAATATTTCTTTTATGTATTATGCCTTTGGTGTCATATCTAAGGACATTTTCTAAAGGTAAGGTCAAAAAGATTCCCTCTTCCATTTCCTTCTGAACGTTATGTGATTTACATATAAATCTCTGATCAATTTTTGAGTTACTTTTTGTCTATACTAAGAAGTATTGATTATGGCTTACTTTTTAGGACACGGATAATTCATTTATCACAAATATTGTGTTCTAAAATCACTTCTGAATTGATGTTGCACCTTGTCTCAAATTACTGCCCACATATAAGTGGGACTACTTATGGACACCCTATTCCTTTTTAAAATGTAAAAAAACCACATTTTTAGCTCATAAGGAGTACAAAAATAAACCACAGTATAAATTAGGCCCACTGAACACAGTACAACTGACAAATAAAAATTGTATATATTTAAGTTGAAGTTAATGTTTTGATTTACATATATATTGTGATGTAATCACCATAATCAAGTTAATTAACTTATCTCTCATGTCACATAGTTATTCTTTCTTTTCGGGAGAGTGGGGAGTTGAGAACACTTAAGATCTACCCTCTTGGCATATTTCAAGTATACAACACAGTATTGGTAATTAAAGTGACATTACTATACGTTGTTTTCCAGAACTTCATGTATTACCAAAACTTTGTAATCCTTGACCAACTTCTCTCCATTTTCCCTTCCTCCCCAGCTCCTGTCAACTAATATTTAACTCTCTGCTCTATGAGTATGACTATTTTAGAGTCCAAATAGAAGTGAATTTACACAGTATTATCTTTCTGCATCTGGCTTTTTTTTTTTTTTTTTGGTAGCATAATGTGCCCAGGCTTATTTATGTTGCAAAAGGCAAGATTTTCTTCTTTTCCAGCCTGAATAGTATTCAAGTGTGTGTGTGTGTGTGTGTGTGTGTGTGTGTGTGTGTGTGTGTGACATCAGTTGATGGGCATTTAAATTTGTTTCCATATCTTGGTTACCGTCAGTATTGCTGCAGTGAATAGAGGAGTGCAGATATCGTAAGGACGCAGGTCTGAACCAACCAAACTGACTCTAATCATTAGACAATAGAAGGGCACACATTGCCCAAGGCAGGAGGAACCACCCTTGTAACACCCTTAACATTCCTAAGGGCAGGCCTGGAAAAAGAAGCTATAGGTAATCACTTATTGCTTAAGGCTAGGTACACCCTACCTGAGGGTCCTGGGTCCTGGGTCTACTCTGTAATTGGTTAACACTCTAAATGTTGTAATTGGATAAACCTGCTGTCAATATTGTATAATAATGATTGGATCACTACCTATGTCACAATTTCCTGTAACTCCCCCTTCCCAAACTCATAAAAGCCCTGCCCCACCTTTGTTCAGGGCTCTCAGCACGGATCCACCACACCGGTAGGGTCTGTGAGCCCGAGTTTAGGTCCGTCGAGCCTAAACCCGTAATAAAGCCCTTTGCTTTTGCATGGATGACTCGGTCTCCCTGGTGGTCTCTGGTTTTGGGGGGCGATATTAAAATCTGAGCATAACAATATATCTTCAAGATACTGATTTAATTTATTTTGGCTATCAACCCAGAAGTAGGATTACTGGATCATCTAGTAGTTCTATTTCTAATTTTTTGAGGAAACTCCATACTGTTCTCCATAAGGGCTGTACCGGTTGACATTCTCATCACTTGTGTACAAGGGTGTAGTTTCTCCACATCTAAGTGCTGTTTTTTCTGCATCTATTTAGATGTTTTTTCTGCATCTATTTAGATGATCATGTGGATTTGTTCTTTTATTATTTGTAACTATAGTGTATCACATTGACTGATTTGTGTTTGTTGAATTATCCGTGCACCCTTCAGATAAATCCCACTTGTTTATGGTGTCTGACCCTTTTAATGTGCTATTGAATTTGGATTTTTGTCTTAGTGTACATCAGGGTTATTGGCCTGTAGTTTGCGTTCCTTATGTAGTCTTTTCTTGATTTTGGTATGAGGGTGATGCTGTCCTCATAAAATGAAGTGTTCCCTCTTTTTTGTTGTTGTTGTTATTTTGAAAATGTTAAAACAGATTGATGTTAATTCTTTGAATGTTTGGTAAAACTCACCTGTGAAGCCACCTGGTTCTGGGCTTTTCTTTGTTGGGGGCTTTTTGATTACTGATTCAGTGTTACTATTTGTTGTTGGTCTGTTCAGGGTTTCAGTTTCTTCTTAATTCATTGTTGGTGGGTTACATGTTTCTAGGAATTTATGCTAGGTTATCTAATTAGTTGACTAATAGCTCATAGTTGTCCTGCAGGCCTTTTTCATTTCTGAATCTTCTGTTCTAATATTTTAATTTCTACTTTATTTGAGTCTTCTATTCTTCTTAGTCTAAGGGTTTATTGACTTATATTTTCAAAAATCCAGCGCTGTTTTGTTGATTTTTAATATTGTTAATATTGTTTTTAATTTTGTTTTCCTATTCTTTATTTTCTTTATTTATTCTCTGATATTTATTTCCTTCCTTTGTTCTTCTTTTTCTAATCCCTTGAGATGTAAAGTTAGGTGAGGACTCGTCAATGTTTATATGGACAGTTTCAGATATATCTCTGTAAATATTAAAAACAACCTCTGAGGTATGTTTTATTCATGACCTTTTATAAAATATAAGTATGTTAGTTATCCCTTTTGCCCTGACAGTACAAATTTAGTCTGACTGACTTTCCTTTTTATTAAAATATGACCCCATCTTCTATTTAAATTCTCCTGATCATTTGACCACATCATTTTCACCACAGTCCTCAAATTGTTAACCTCCCTTCACGATGCATTGAAGGGAATTGGGAATAGAATGTTAGAGTTTCTAACCCTCTATTTTAGAAAATACATTGATAATATGATTGAACTGCCTGCAAGTAATATATATTTATCATGGTACTTAACTTGTTTTTATCTCTTGAAAGAAGGTATATTTTTCCTGTCAGAATCACACATTATATATGTCAAGCCATTGATAGGATAAAAAAATCATTTTTACTAAAAATAAGTAGAAGTCTTTTCCTTTGAAGAAGAAAAATTCATGATAAATTTGAACAAATAATGCAAACAGAAAAAGTCATTCACTTTTCTCTTTTTTATAACCTATAATTAAGTGATGTGAACTCTGGATAATCAATTGATTGGGAGACTACTATAATCATTGTGCCTGAGCTTTTCTTCCTCCTACACAAATAATTAATACTCTTGAAACAAAAGCAGGACACTGCAATGATGATTTCAAATATTCTCTTATTGTTAAGATATCTAGTATAGCGTAAAATGATGAACAAAGTATGTAATTGAATTTGAATTTTTTATTTTTTTTGTACAGAAGCAGATATTTAAGTTTGCAACTAAAAGAAATTTTTCATATTGTTCACTTGCAAAATGTTGGTTTTCCTTTAAAATTGAGGTTTTCTGTATAACAGTCTTAAATATTGGCAGTTGTTATTCCTTTAATAATTATACTGACACATATAATTAGGCTTTCAACCTTTTACATCTGAATATAATTTGGCTGTATTTTGCCTTAACTCAGTAATTCAGTCTGCTTAAAATAATTTTATATAAGGATTAAGTTAAGTTTTTTTAAACACTAAGCTAATAAGACCGAATTCAGATACATTCAGAAACTACAGTCCCTGGTCCCACAAAAAAAATATGTTCTGTGTACAAAGGCAAGACACAATCATGTCTTGCACATATTTTCAAAATTCATGGTGATTACTGGAAAAATAATTTCAACTCTATTTTTTAAGAAAAATGAGCAAAATACACAATTTTTAAAGACTAAGCGTAACAGTGACCAATTATGGAAAATTATATGTTGCTATAATAAAAAATATAGTTCATTGAAGATGTTTTTCCCATTTAGTATTTTATTTTTTCTCATTGCACAGAAAAAGCAGGCCATTTTCTATTACTTTTTCTCAGTAGAGAGTTGTATATTTAGGACCAATGTAAAAGTTTTTAAGACTAAAGAAATCTTATTGGAAAGATTAAGCTTAGTGTGTGTCAAAGGGGTGGAGAAGAATGTGAGGTATAAGAAGAGACTAAAATGTCTAAAAGAGAAATTGATGGTTGAATGCATAAGAAATAGGAAGACTAGATGTAAGGCTAATTGAAAGATTTATAGTAGATTTCAAAAACAAAATATAGTGAGGAAACTGCATGAGATACCTTGTGAGATTGGATTCTGGGCATTTGGCTCTGACCCTTGATGTGGTTTTTCTTTCACCTTAAAAAACATGGGAGCAACAGGATTGAAGGTTATCAAGAGTCTTTTGGCTTCTAGAACATACGTCTAAGTATAAGGCATGTAGCTTGAGTCAGAAGCCCTTTGTTTCATTTAAAAAAATACACCAATTACTTACCATGTGTCGTAGCACTAAGAAAATACACGAAGTTTTTGCTGTTGTCATAAAGTGCTAGGAACAATAAACCAATCACTAAGCTATGTAGTGTATTAGATGAGTCTGGTAAAGAAAAAGTTGAAAGAATAAAGAGTAATAGGGAGAATGGATATGAGGAATTGGTATTTTAGCAGGTTGATAAAAGAAAGGTGTTCTAAGATAACATGTAAACAAAATACTTGAGAAAGATAAGGTAGGCAGTCATGTATAACTCTAACACCATATATTTCTAGAAAGAACAGCAAGGACAAAGTTACTGAAGCAGGGCTTCCCTGGTAGATTTGAGAAACATATATGAGGCCTACATGTCAGACCAGAGTGAAAAAAAGGATTGAAAGAGGTGGTGGTGATGGTGGAGGGCAAAACAAAAAAACAAAAAACCAAACAAACAAACAAAAAAAAAAGAAAGTGAGGTTGCATTATTTTTTTTTAATGAGGGGCACCGGGGTAGCTCAGTCAGTTAAGTAGCCGACTTCAGCTAAGGTCATGATTTCACAGTTGGTGGGTTGGTGGGTTCGAGCCCACATGAGTCTCTTTGCTGACAGCTCTGATCCTGGAGCCTACTTCCGATTCTGTGTCTCCGTCTCTCTGCCCCTCGCCAACTCATGCTCTGTCTCACTCTCAAAAATAAATAAAACATTAAAAATTTTTTTAAGGGAAAGTGAGGCTGGATGTGTATTTGAGGTGCCAGTTTTCCCAGACTCTTGTAGCCTTTCCAACAGATTCTGCTATAAACCTTCAAAGAAGTGATGGCTGCAATGACAGATTGAATTACAAACTAGCCTAGAAGAAGGGATATTTGGGATCGTGTTGAATTTAATTTGGATATCAAAGGTGGGGAAATCTAAGTTGTAGAAAATAAAATACTGTGGTTATTGCCAGTGTCCACGTCTCACGTCTTTCTGCTGGTATATCCTTGCATACCCTCCCATTCCTATCATGAGTTAGTTGTTTGTCATTTACCTGTGTTTAAATATATATTTCCATCTTTCAACAGCATATAAAATTTAAAATTTTTAAAAACTTCATGTATGTCCTGAAATATGATTTTCATTCTCCTTTCTGTTTATGTAACTCATTTACATGAATGAATATATAGCTATAAGATGTTCATTTTCATTTTTCCTAGAGAGTTCATTTTCTGAACATATCACAGGTTTTATTAATACCCCTGTTGAGGGACATTTACATTATTTCTAGTTTTCCTCCAATATAAATGAGGTTGATATGGACTTTTTTTTTTTTTTTTTTTTTTTTCTTTTTCAGTTTTGTATGATCTCTTTGTTCCTAGGTGCAAGAGTTTCTCTAAGGTATGTTTCTAAGAGTGTAGTTGTTGAGTCATAAGGGCATGTAAATTTTTAAAACTAACCAAATCAGATTGTTATTTTCTGCACATTCATTTCACCAATATATTCCATAATCTACATTTTAGGACAGATCCAATTTTCTCAGTCAGGTTTTCCAAATGGGTTCAAGATTGTAAATGGAGGGGACAAATTTACAGGTTTTTTTTAAACTGACCGATGGACAGCATAAGCATTATCATTCCTGGCCTTTGCACACCAAGTGCCTACCAAAGTAAAGCCATCTGTTTTTTAAATACTCCTATTTAATGAAGGAGTATTGTATTTTGTCTGGAATATTTTAGTGTTTATATGAGGATAAGCCACCCCCTTAAATATCTAATCTAATATCTAATATCTAATTTTTTCCATAATACATGGAGAACACCAGTTTGCTGTAGTTTGAAATATTTCCCAGGTGATTCTTAGCAAATTTCTCTTAGCATAATTGACATATAATATTTTATTAGTTTCATGTGTATAGCACAGTGATTTGACAATTATATATATTTCACATGTTTACCATGTTAAGTGTATGTATCATCTGGTGTCATACACACTCCAATATTATTGACTCTACTCCCCATGCTGTACTTTCTGTCTCTACACATTACTTATAACTGGAAGTGTGTACCTCTCAATCCCCTTCACTTATTTCATCTATCTCCCTAGCCTCCTCTACTCTGGCAACCACAAGCTCTCTACATTTATGATTCTGTTTCTCTTTGTTATTTGTTTTTTCATTGTTCTTTTTTTGTTTTTGTTGTTGTTGTTTTATTCCACATATCGGTGAAATCATATAGTATTTGTCTTTGGTTGTCTGACTTATTTCACTTAGTATAATACTCTCTAGGCCTGCCCATGTTGATTCAAATGGCAAGATTTCCTTCTTTTTTGTAGCTGAATTCCACTGTGTATATACCACATCTTATCCATTCATCTGTGGATGGACTCAGATTACTTCCATGTCTTAGCTATTGCTGCAACAAACAGAGAGATCCATAAATATCTTTGAATTAGTGTTTTTGTTTTCTCTAAGTAGTTATTCTAAATATAGTCTCCTTCTGATGAACTCTGGGTTTATCAATTTATCTGTCTCCTTTGTTGCTCTGGCTGCTCTTGTGGTATCACTGGGTTTTATCAGTTTTTTTCTCCATTCTTATATTACTTGTGTTCAGATTCACCTATTTTATCAAACTCCTTGTATATAAGCAACATAAATTTAAATCAAATGCTATTCCTTTAATAGGTAATTTACTATTTGTAGAAAGATAATTTATTTTATCTTTATATTGTATATCGTCCCTAGTAGTAGTGGCTAATTTTATATGTTGACTAAAACCCAAAGTGTTTTGCCAGATCATTTTATTTTCCTTAAAGTGTTATCTCAGAAGAAAGAGGTAAGTCCACATCCAGTTTATGCAAGGTGGTACATGGCTTTATTTGGTCTAAAATAGCTTTCTGAGATTTGTGAAATATCTGAAGGAAATAGTATTTCAAAAGCTCTTTAATATTCAAGCTTAAAACTGACTTGGAGAGATTTGTGATAGTCTAATCAGAGTGGAAAATGTTTTACATATGTAGTATTTGGCAGATTCAAAATCAGGAAAGGTTAAGTTTAGTTAAAAAAAAAAGGGGGGCACCTGGGTGGCTCAGTCAGTTAAAGCGTCCGGCTTCAGCTCAGGTCATGATCTCACAGTTTGTGGGTTCGAGCCCCGCATCGGCCTCTGTGCTGACAGCTAGCTCGGAGCCTGGAGCCTGCTTCAGTTTCTGTGTCTCCCTCTCTCTGTGACCCTCCCCTGCTTGCACTGTCTCTCTGTCTCTCAAAAAAAAAAAAAAAAACATATAAAAAAAAAGGAAAATGTTAAATCAAATGGGTCTGGGATGGTGATTTGAGAAAAAGGAGGAGAATATCAAGGAATAGATAGCCCCAAAGACTTGATTTAATCACCTTTTAGGATGGGTAGATAGAGGAAATTAGTTTTAAAAAGAGGTAGTGGGGGCACCTGGGTGGCTCAGTCGGTTAAGCCTCCGGCTTCGGCTCAGGTCAGATCTCACGTTCGTGGGTTTGAGCCCTGCGTCAGGCTCTGTGCTGACAGCTAGCTCAGAGCCTGGAGCCTGCTTCAGATTCTGTGTCTCCTTCTCTTTCTGCCCCTCCCCCTCTCATGCTTTGTCTCTCTCTGTATCAAAAAAATAAATAAAACATTAAAAAAAAAGTTTTAAAGAGGTAGTGGAGTGAGATGCTCAAAATTTTTTTTCCCTCCAAAATGATTGTATTTCATGAATGTCTATATTACATTTATCTTTCTGTCTTTTTTTTTTCCATATTATTTTATTGTCAAATTGTTTTCCATACAACACCCAGTGCTCTTCCCCTCAAGTGCCCTCCACCATCACCACCACCTGTCTTCCCCCCTACCCTCTTACTTTGGTTCTAATTAGTATATGAAAAATCAATTTCTATGAATTAAGAGAATGCATTCTAATAACACTTTCCAGAAGATCCTTATCACCAGATCCATAATCGTTCCAATTTTTAATGCCAATGTAGTGGCAGCAACTGAGATAAATAATCTGTTGTGGAAATCTCAATGAATATTTATAGCTAAGTATTAGGAAGCCTGAGTAGACCTCTGGTTTCAGATACTCAGTGTTACTCTAGTCGATAGATTATAATTGGAGCTGTCTCCTGAATAGCATATGCATATTTCGTGCCATCGTTTTCTTCCCGGGTATTAAGTATGAGGCTTTGCCAGCACATGGATTACATTCATTACTCTGAAGACAGTAGATAGGTTGCATCCATTTGACAAACAATAGAGCCTATTTTCTTAATATGAACTAAGACCACATAAGGTAATCACAAATTCTCAGTACCAAATCTCCAGGCAATAGAAACAATCAGCAATATCAGTAATGGAATTTGTTTTATAGAGTCTAGAGTTTTTTCTCTCACTTTGTTAAAAATAAAAGTCAGGTTTATCATTGACATTTACCTAGTTCTATGATGACAGCAATACAAGTTATCTTACATATTGTATTTCCTTGTGTATAAAATCCTTCAAATGTATTTTGAATTTCAACACTTATAATAAAACATTGATGTCTATGAAAATAATACATTAATCCTAATTGTATTTCTGTTTTAAACTAGTTTTATAAAATGGATTGTATAAACAAGTTATCAATTAATTCTTCAAATGTTCTTCACATTTTACATGAGAGCTGATATAGGAAACTCTAATATCCTTTAGCAGTGATATTCAGGAATAGAAACTAAAAAGCATTCTCAAAGGGAACTGTATAATTCTGTTTAAAAAATCTGTTTCATATCTGTTTTTCAGTAGTGCCATTTATTTTGTATTTGTATTAGCTTCTTATTTCTACCCTAATAAATTATCACAACTGCAGTGGCTTAAAATAACACAAACTTATTTTGTGTTATTTGAGGTCAGAAGTTGGAGATGAGTCATATAGGCTAAAATCAAGATGTCTGCAAGGCTGCATTCTTTCTAGTGGATCCAGTGGAAACTTAGCTGTTAGAGGGTGCTTACATTCTTTGGCTCATGGCCCCATTCTTAAAGTCCCCATTTTCAAAGTCTATTATTCCAACCTTCCTTTTCGTCAAATCTCCTTTTCCTGACTCCGACACTACTGTTTTTTTCTGTGTGTGTGTGTGTGTGTGTGTGTGTGCGTGCGTGCATGCCTGTGTTTATGAAGATCATTGTGATCATAGAGGGTACACTCAGATAATTCAGGATAATCTCCCCACAATCCATAACTTAATCTTTAATTTGCAAAATTCCTTTTGGCATGTAAAGTAACATTCCAGATTGTGAGGATTAGGTCAGAGGCATATTATCTGAGATCACTTTGGCATTTTTCGTGAAAATTTTGATTATGCGCGGCGCGCGCGCGTGTGTGTGTGTGTGTGTGTGTGCGTGCGCGCGCGTGCGTGTGTGCGCGCGTGTGTGTGCGCGCGTGCGTGCTCACACCCTTCGTAAGAAGCAGAAGCAGTATATTGCATCTGCCTTTGCATAGCTCAGCAGGCATTCCATTAAGGTCAATAGGTATATTACTCATAATCATATGAAAGAGTTAACTTTCCTCAAAGAATGGAATGCTACCTTGTCATCCATTCTTTGTTGCAAAGGAGAGACTGAGTATTAAGCAGAAATTTATTCTTCAATCTAATGCCTGTGGAAATTTTTACTGTTTTGGTGGATATGTTTTTTATTTGCTTTATGGAGTGAATTTTCCGTCATTTTATTGAAACACTGAGAACATTTAGGGTCTCTGACTCTTAACTATATTTAGGGACAAACTGTTATTTCTAAAGGACTGTGCCTCTTATTTTCAGAACTAGATTTTTTAAAATTTGATTTTTGTTCTTTTTTCTAAATTGCAATCTAGATGATCCAGTTTTAGAAAATGCTGAAAATTATTTACTTTTGAAGTTGGTACCTTAATATTATTTTTTTCCAAAATCTTTGCAAATACAACATCCTACAAAGCAAAATTTGCAAGTGATACCAATCTCTTCTTTTAGGGGTATATCAGTTGTTTTTCAAGAAGTGCTTTCAGGAAGATTTTTCAAGGCTGATTTCCAAAACAATTATACTCACTGGTTGTTTATATTCTGATTTTTTTTAAATGAGGAAAACCTACCTCATTAAGCTTTACTCTCCAGATACATTGCATTTTGCCTTCAGATACTTCTCATTTCAACATAAATCTTCCATGCATGTTTCCAAATTTGAGTGCCCTGAAATCAGTGTTACTTTTATTTTACTACAGATGGACCTGTGACATATTTTCTTTAATGACCTACTGATTTCTTTTTTTAGGTTTATTTATTTATTTTGAGAGAGATGGAGAGCATAAGCAGGGGAGGGGCAGGTAGAGGAATAGAGAGAAAATCCTAAGCAGGCTCTGCACTGTCAGCTGAGAGCCCAGTGTGGGGCTCAAGCTCAGGAACTGTGAAATTACAACATGAGCTGAAATCAAAAGTTGTTCCCTTAACTGACCGAGCCACCCAGGGAACCCTGAGTGATTGATTTCATCTTAAACACTAGTTTTGTTTCATTTGCAGTTCTCATTTAAGTTCTTACAGCTTACTGAAATTTGGTTGATTATCTGTTTTCTTTTCTCCCTTGAAAAATCAAGGTGTCCACTGAATTTGATGACAAGGGAAATGTCACTAATTTGAGAATAAAATAGCAAAGATTGTAATGAATAAGTGGGAAAAAAAAGACAAAACCCACATTTAGTGGTGAAAATATTCAATTGTGAAGTAATATTGAAAATTCTATCAAGAATCTGGGCTAAGAAAGTACAAGAGAGGGAATTATGAAGAAGTGGGTGGAGCTGAGAAGGAGCAATGTGGGGAAGTGTGTTTCTTTCATTGGCTGCTTGACATTGGTTTAATTCAGATTGCCTTTTTAATTTTTGTGCTTGATTTGTATTATTTCATTGTAATTTGGGGTAAGCAAGATATAAATCATGTTTAAATTGAGATTAATGACAAATCAGGTGAATAAGTTATTCTTAGTATACTTTTGAAATGAATAAATATTATTTCTATAGAAATGGTATTTGAATACCAATATACAAGTTCAGAAAACGGTTATTATTATTTATTATCAGCACCACATGAAACCTGGATTCAGTGAGTTTCCTAGGGAGATTAGTGGAGATGGGGTAGGATGTACAGTGAGCTACACAAAAAAACTCTAGGGATCACAGTCCCACTGAGGTTGGAAGTCTTTGGAGCTTTGTGTGATATGAGCTCCAACAGTATTTATAAGCCCAGTCTACCTCTCAGAAGCTAAAGAGATCGTCTCTACGGGACCAGCAAATCAACATGGGACAATTAATATTTACAAATGTTATATATACAGATAATAATGTATTTATCATCTTTGATCCCCATGATAAAAGGCTTTGTTAACAATTTCTAACCAGTAATAGGGTAACCAATCATCCAGGTTGGCCCAGGACTGTTTCAGTCTTAAGACTGAATTATATATATATATATACACAGAAATATATAGTAGAAATTAACAAATATATTTTAATATTTACATTCTATATTCTATAAATTATATATTAAATAATATATTTTAATCATATATAATTAAATTTTACATAATTTACATAATTAAATTTATGATGTTTTTATCACTCTGAATCACTGAAGGCCCCAATTCATGATTTTTCAAATGTCACAGATAATTGCTTGAGGTTACCAATGTCTAACCCTGGGTCCACGTCTCTGAAACACAATTGTATTACTGTCATTTTTATGCAACAGTGTAAAATAATAAGTTTCCTAGGGATATGATTATATATGGAAATACAATATTTATGTCTCAGTGCATTATGGAAGTAAAGACAGACACAAAATCAAAAAAAGGAGAGAGAAGTGAAAAGCTGGAAGCAACTTGATTTTCTAGACTGTGTATAATGATGACTGGTATTGTGAGAATGAAACCTTTTTTTTCTAAGCATATTCTGTCCTGTGGCAGCCTCACCCTGATTCATAGTGTGATCATGGTGGAAGAGGGTGACTGAAGGGATATTTGTGATGCATTGGTTGTGCAAATTTTGAATGTCTTTGCCTGGTATGGAGTAATGATAAAGATTTACAGTGACTTGTAGTTCCTTAGAGATTCCACCATAAAATGGGTATCATTTGAGTCTTGGATATCCTCATCCAATTTCTCTATTGTTCATTAAGCAGCACTGGTGGTGAGTTATAGGGGGGAAATCTATAAATATTAATATCTTGTGTCATTACATATAGTAGTTTCCAGCTTATTATTCTCAAATATTTTCTAGAACTAGAATTCAAGTAAAGTTAAAAAATTGTTCAACTATAAAAGTATTGGGAAAATAGATTAAACCAGATGATTATCACCAGTAACAACAGAAGTTGCTTTACAGTTAATTAACTATATATTTTAGCTTTTGTTTCAATTAACTCCTTCCTGAATGTATATTGTATATAGTGAAAAATACCATAACTTGTGGAGCCACAGAAGCTCAAATTTATGAATTGACTTTTCAATTCAATAGTTTAGTTATTTTAAGCAATGATGTAATTTCCCTAAGCCTCAGTTTCCATAAGTGAATATGTGGACAACTATTCTTAGGATTTGCTTGGAAGATTCAGTAATAACATAAGTTAAACATAAAGAATGTGACAAGTACTCAAACTTTACTCTTCAAATCTGTTCAAAACTCGCTGACCAAAAGAGAATGTTCTTTCATCATCTGCAATATGTGAATTTTCTGAAGTTGTAAGATTTCTCTTACTGAGGTGGAAATACAAAATGTTTCCTCTCTTAAGATATGGTGCAAAAGGGGGAGATCAAGGGTAGTCCTATTCCATTAGATAATTGTTGACTGTCCTACCCAGTCATAACTATTTTCCTGATTCAAACACCTATATCCTTAGGGCTGGAATAAATGGGGTTGTGTTATATTTTCCCTAATTCTCCTGTATAATCATCTTCATGGATTATTATATATGTAATATGCACAAATATATTGCAAAGTCTAGCATATCACACATATTATATAGATAGGGTATGTTATAATACCTGCCCCCAAAAGACAACAAATAACTACTCTTTGCTCATTTCCTGGTATCTGCCAAAATATTTAGAAACTCTTTCAAATCCTGAAAATACTCTCCCAAATCCTTCCCACCAAATTAGGCTGACTAAAACTTATTCAATCAATTCTAATTTTTATAAAAGGACTAGTTACAGCACTTAACTCCTCAATCTTTATAGCAAAATTTAGTTATCTACATATTAGAGAGAGCAAGATTACAGGATGGTGTGAGGATTAAATTAAATGTTACTTTTAAATATCATAAGAGAGTCTTGGTTTCTCGTACTGGTGACTCAATAGTAGCCTTTATTCACAGTATACGTAAGATAGGTTTATTCATTTTTATTTCAATATTTTTGATTCACATTTTTGTAAAAAAATTATAAATATTCCAATATTTCTGCTAGGATTATTTAATGATCCCCTATGATTATTTAAAATATTCTTATTTATTATAGATAAATTGACTCCATGTGATAGTTATATGTAGTTCTACATTCCAATGCAGGCCTCAAGCTAAAACTTAAGCTTAAATGCTTCTAGCATTGTTGCTATAAGACATACTTGGTTTCTGGATCAATTACTTGTTTTTTCTATTATTTTTATTACACAGATTATAATTTGACAAACTGCACCTTAGAGTAAATAAGAACTTCTGGGTGGTTGAAATCAGTTACATATTAGTAAACTCTAACTTTTTGCCAAGTCTTACCTACATGATTGAGGCAAAGGGCAACCAAACCAACATATCTGTCTCTGCACCTGGCTCAGACGCTTCCATTTTTAATTGTTACACATTTCCTTTCACCTCACTGCTCAGCACCAAAGACGTGCAATGATCCTGGGACTTTGAGCACCGGTGTAGTTGGACCCACTGTGCACTCATAATCAGAATTTTAGAAATGAAAGTCAATACTGAAGAAAACTGTAGGTCAACATAGAAAAATACTTATTTATGCCTTTCATAAATACCATTTTGTCTTTCCTATTTCCATGTCAACTAGCCATGAAAAATCAAAAGTCCTCAAAAAGCAGAAGTATATTTTTACAATGATTTCTTATCTTTCACAGAATTACGTCTCCCATCCTAATACTGATTTACAAGGCTGGGATTCCTTCCCTTCCCATTCCTCTTTACTTCTGCATTAGACCCTCCTTTCTTCAGGCTTTTCCCATCCCCTTGTCTTCTGTCTTAAAATGTGGACAACTGTTTAATTTAAAAAAATATATGAATATTGAGTGGATTCTTTTAAAATTTTGTGAATATATTAAAAAATCTCATTCTTTCAAATGGAAAAGCCAATACCCAGTTTGCAAATATCTAACTAAAAAAAATCAATGCTCACTAAATGTTTATTTAAATTGGGGCTTTTCTGGGAGACTTTGGCTCAGTCAGTTAAGCATCCAACTTCAGCTCAGGTCATGATATTACAGATTGTGAGTTCAAGCTCCACGTTGGTTCTGTGCTGACAGCTCAGAGTTGGAACCTGCTTTGGATTCTGTGTGTGTCTCTCTCTACCCCTCTCTACCCCTTTTAAATAAACATTTAAAACAATTTTGTTAAATCTTTGGCTTTTCAAACATACTATTCAAATTGAAAACATGTTGAAATAAATACATAGGATAAAATGGTAGAAAAGTGGTAAGTTGGATCAGAGCAATAGTATATGGGTCACATGATGAATATCTCATTTTTGTCACTAAGATTTCTTGTTACCCTTATATGAGAAGTAGAAAATTCCACTGGTGATTTTTTAGTGTTTTCTCTTATTATATATACAGCAATATTAATACATATAAAGTTATCATAGATTTCAGTTACAGGTTGGTGAAGGTCTTATATCCTAAAGTATAATATCAAAAAAAAATCTCAATATTAAGATTAAAGTCTAATGGTAATAAGCTCATCAGATTCTCTATAATCTTGACATCATTTCTTAATCAGTCATGAAATCCTTTTACAGTGCCACCACGCATGGAATGACGGTATATCTGTTTTCCCCAAAAGATGCTAACATGATTACCAAATTGACTGAGACTTTTAGTTATGTTTGATTGTCACTGTGTTAACCATGTGGTGCTGAAAGGCCACTACAAGCAATTTTATTAAGCACATTCTTAACCTGTGTGTTTCACCCTTCTCTTGACTTTAAAACAGCTGTTGATTCTTTACTTTGAGTTCATGTTTTCATAATTTTTTGCTTTACTAGCTTTTTCCTTTTACTGTCATTTACATTCTTATCTTTCTTCTCTGATATGTAGTTTAATTACTATTTGTTTTGTTTCCTTGAATTTTATTTTTTAAAACATATTAGTTTTTTTATTTCTTTAAGCCTATAATTCTTCTGAAAAAATATCCCTGATATATAGAAACCTCCATTTCAGAAGATATTACATATTTATTATTACTAACATTGAATATCACACATAATACTTATCTTGACAAGAAAGCATTAGTATATTTACTGTTCAAAATAGTCAAAATCAAAATGTTGTTTTATACTTACTAATACTCAATTATTGTTATTTCTACTTTATTATTGATTTTTATGGCAATAACAGGTAACTTTAATTATTCCAAAATCTATATAAAGTACACACACCACTTTAGAATATGTGCAGACTGCATAAATACTTATACCTCATATAGTTTAAGCAGGAGAGAATTGGGGCCACAGACAAAATGCCAGGGGAAAAAATCATATTATTCTCCAAGAGTTGCTCATATGGTGGACAACTTGGAGGAGAACAAATTCCAAACGTTGTTTTCACAGGAGATTTCAGTGAAAATTATTTAAGTTAAAAAATATGCTATGAGTGACACAACTTTAAACTTTTAATTTTCTTTTACCATAGTTCCAGTTACAGAATCTTTCTTAGGTAATTTATTATTCCTCTTTTCTTAGTATATCCTATAATGAACAGCTAAATATGGCGACATAAGTTATCTGAGTTCATCCTCCCTGCTTATTGGAAGAATATCTAGTATTTCATAAAATTATAGAACAATGTCAGATTGGAAAGAAAAAGGTTAAGAATGTTTTCTACTTTTTTCCTTTGAAATTGTAAATATATATTACAAAAATTAAGTTGATTTTCATCCTTTTAAGTGTGTATGGTTGTAATTAAAAAGGCTAGTTTTTATAACCCTAACTTTATAAATGGGGGAAAAAAATTTAAAAAGAGGTTAAAAATTTGCCCAAGCATATTTATCTAGCATGGTAGAGAGCATGGTGTCAGATTCAGATGTCAATAATTTTTATGTGTCCTCTATAATGCTAAAATATGTACTTTGTTACATTGAGAAATTTAAAAAAGAAGGTAATTCTGAGCATGTTTCTCCAGCTTGCTCTATATACTATAAAATGGCCAGAGATCTAAAAAGCAAACTGATGGTTGTAAGAATTGGAGGAGCCCAGAATTATTTACCTTGCTCTTTTTTTTTTTTGATCTATATTATACTCATATACAAACTTGGAGACACTGAATATTTTTCTTCCATACACACATGAGTTGTATGGATAATAATGAACAATGTCCTGAAAAGAAGTCTTCTTTCTCATTTCACCTCATCTAAAAAGAGGTATGTCTCTTTCTGTCTCTCTCATGTGCCTATGTGTTTATATACGTATATATATGCTTGTATATATGTGTATTCCCCCATATATGCATATTTATATGTTTGTATTACATATTCCTGTTCATATACATACATACTTTATTACAAACTTATAAGTAATATGTAATATATTTATGTATTAGACTTATTTTCAGGGATTTTTCAGACATAGGTGATCGGTAACTAAAATTGAGAATAGGAAGTGTGTGTGTGTTTCCAGTATTTTTATGTTTCATCCTCAATCACTACCTTATCCTCCATCCCTATTCTTAAAATGTTCATTCAGTTATCTATAAGGTCTATGTGTGGGCTTAACAAAGATAACTCCAAGTTAAATATTTCCACTAAGCAATGTTCATAGCCTTTGATTTTATCTGTATACGCTCTAGAACATATCATGTAACAAACTTATGTGTGTCATTTTTATTATGATAGTTACATATCCTTTAAAGGTTTGTGATGATGAAATTAATCTATGTATTTACTCAAAATGATTTTATTTGTAATTTGACAAAACCCTTATTAAATGTATAGAATAAGATAGGAAATACTATTTATATAATGGTAGCCTAGGAACTAACAACTGGACAACTGGCTGAGTTAAGGGATTATCCACAGTTACATTAGATAGACATATGAATACTACTATAATTTAAAGGACACTGGTATAGGAAAAGGCAGTCAAACAGAACAAATGAAGAATTCATAAATATTCTCATATTTATCACTGATATGAGAACAGTGAGGAAATAAGAGTGTTTTAATAAATCATATAGAATTAACTGGTATGTAGTTTGGTAAGCATATTCACAGACATTCATGTCACACAAAACATTGTTAGGTCATTACATGCACAGCACACACAGACAGACATAATCTTGAGCTAAATAATAAATAAGTAAATGTGGAAATAAAAGTACCAAATAAATTGATAAACAATCTGAGGTATCTGTGGATATACTTTTAAAATAGTGCAAATAATACAAACTTTAAATTACATTAAAAATGCAGTAAACATTTTAAAGAGAAAACAAACAAAAAAATTATGTAATATATATCAGAGAAATGTTTCGTTTCACTAATACAAATAAAAGTAAAGTAAATGATCAACCTTATATTAAAAAATAAATTATATCAGTGGAATTGACAAAAGAAAAAATAAGCATGCCCAATATACACTGTCCAGTAACCAAAGTAATACACATAAAAGCAACAATAAATACTTTGTGCTTATTAGGTCGATGAAGATAAAAAGACTCAAAATACCCTGTGTGAATGAGAGTGACAACTCACACACTCTCTTAGAGAAAGATCTATCTTGTTTTCAATAGTAGAGCTTGACAGTAGCTATTAAAATGTGCAGTTGATATATCCCTATGTCTATTGATTCTTCTTATTGGATTATAACAAGGGGGTAATCAGAAAAGTGTGAACAGGTTTATGCATACAAACGTTTCATCAGTGTATCACTTTAGTGTTTAAAACATTGAAACAACGCAAATGTCAAACAGTGCAGAGCAATGAAACAATCATGATGATGACAGCAGTAATATGACTAGGTAATCTTTATTCAGCATTTATTATGAACCACACAATATTTCAAGTATTTTTTTTTATTTATGGTCTCATTTAATCCTCTCAATCAATCATGCGAGATATGCAGCCACTAAATTCTCTTTCTCTGAATATATGTGTGTGTATACGTGTATACATACATATATGTACACACACACCTATATATTAACCATGATGTATGTTATTTAGAGAAAATAGAGAAACAATATATCAGAGTTTGTTTACATTTATACAAATTGTTATTTTGGGGTGTCCACAAATGTTGATATTTTCATGGATATTGACCAAAATATTAATGGTAGCTATTATCTAAGTGTTAAGATGTACTGTCACACTGTTATATTCTTGCTGAAAATACTTTTTTTGTAAATATATTATGTTGCAATTATAGCTCTTCTAAATTCCTAATGATTTTTTTCACAACTTTCAGGTATTGCCTTGATCTTTGCTGAAAATTTTTTGCTTTAATATTGTCTCTTATGCTCACTTTTATATCAGTATGCTGTGATATTTTGTTAATCTGGATCAAAATTAGAGCTCCAGTCTTCCTCTTTGTCGTGATAACTTTTCCTCATACTCAAGTATAATTTAATATAAGAACATTTAAAAATGAATATTTCATACAACTAAGGATATTCAAACAATAAAGATTATAAATAAGAAAGTTAGTGGGTGAGCCTGATTATTTATTCAGCATCATTTCAGGAAGAGTTATTAAATAATATAAAGAAGGGATATTGGGACTCAGCAAAGCCATTATTACATTACCCACTAGTAACTTCTCTCACTTTTCTTTTTAGTTATCTTATTACAGAAGCAATTTAGGTAAGAGATAAAGTCAACACAACTTTTCCAAAAATAAAAGCATAGCAGAAAATATCATATAATTGTGTGTATTTTTACTGATTTTTTGAATTTGTCCAGAACTAAGAGTATATTTATCATCATCACTATATGAGAGTACAATTAATTAGGACAATTTAGTTTCCTTAAAGCAGTATGATCTTGGGAAATAGATAATATTTTTGTTGGGATACATCTGAGTTGACCTCAATTCTGAAATTACTTTTGTATTATTCTATTACTTACAGCATTTTATTTCATAAATAAAATTTTAAAAACTTGTGAAGAGGTGGTTCCTTAAGAAACTTTTTGTGTAAATGTACGAATATCCCTTTTATTTATTAAAAACATTTATATGTCATATGCACTGATTACACTGATAAAATCCATCAAAATAGAAACATGTTTATTTAATATGCATACTGGTTACCCTGATAAAATTCATCAAAATAAGAAACCTGTGGCCAGAGTGCCCTCCACCAGTGCCAGCACCAAGGAACCAGAGTAAAGCTAAATGATTCCTTAATTGACATGCCGTGCTAACTTCAACCCCAAGCTCAAGTTGGCCATTTCTACATTTACCTTGACCTTCTGGCCATTTTGCAAACATATCAAATTTAACATAACTAATATGAACTATACTTTTCTCCCATAAACTGTCTTCTCCATTGACCTTCTTGTTCCTGTTATTCCATATTCCTATTTATCTAATGTCAATAGTTGTTTTCAATACTTTTCTATCTACTCAGATCTAATCTCTTATTATGCTCTGTGCAGTCTTCACTTGTATCTTTCATTGATATCCTTTTATTTTTCATTCATACTGTTCACATCACAGTGTAGGCACTCATGAATTCCTGGAATACCAACAGAGTCCTCTGATGGATCTCCTCTCCTTTGCTTTCTTTTTTTTATCCTGTTTGTTATATTGATGTTCCAGATATGCACTTTGATCACAGCACTTCCCAGTTACTTCCAAGGCATCTTACTGACTTTGAAATAAAATCCAAATAATTCAGCCAGCATCCAAGACCTTCTTTTCTTTCCAGCCTTTTCACTGATCCCTGTGGTCATCTTTTGCAAAGCTGATGTATTTTCACTGCTCCCAATGTATCTGTTGGCTTTCTGCCTCCTCATGTTTGTTCTTGCCATTTTTCTCTTCATGAATGCCATCTATCCCTAACACCATCTACAGAAATCCTATAATACCCACCAAGATGCCAGTTCACTTTTTAATTCTTCCTGATACCTTCAGCTCATGTACCATTGTTTGACTCATTCTTTTTGATATTTGGAGCTTTCTGTATGGTATCTAAGGAATTATATACTTTATCTATCTTACAGAATTTTACGAGATAAAAATGTTTCATGGATGTATATTGATATCCCCCAGTGTCTATGTCAGTGCTGTGCGACAGTGACAAGGAAAATTTCTTAGGAATTATTCAGGCCAAAGAAATCAAGAGAAAAATAAGATACATTATCTACTAAATTTGAAGAAAATTTTTATACATATATTATTTATATATAAATGTAATTAATTTATATAAATAATATATATACCAGTATATGCCATATATATAATTAACATATATAAAATATCAATGCATATACCAGTTTAATAAGATATTATTTCTACAAAACGCTTCCACAAAATAAAAACAAATTATAAAAAGCCATTACAGGTAGTATTATATAATTGATATAGTAAACTGGCTGTGAGTCTATTTTATTTTATTTTATTTTATTTTTTCATTTCATTTCTTTAATTATTTGTTTATTGATTGAATGTTTATTTCTTTTTGGAAGAGAGAGAGCGAGTGAGTACAAGTGGGGGAGAGGCAGGAACAGAGAAAGAGGGAGACACAGAATCCAAAGTAAGCTTCAGGCTCTGAGCTGTCAGCCCAGAGTTTGATATGGGGCTTGAACCCACGAACTGTGAGATCATGACCTGAGCTGAAATGGGACACTTAACTGACTGAACCGTCCAGGTGCCCCGAGTCTGTTTATTTTAAAAGTGAATATCATTGATTACTTTTTTGAGAACATGGTATAAGAAAATATCAGGAGCTCCTGGGTGGCTCAGTCGATTGAGTTTCAGACTCAGATTTCTGCTCAGGTCATGATTTCACAGTTTGTGAGATAGAACTCCAGGTCAGGCTCTGTGCTGATAGAGTGGAGCCTGTCTTCCTCTCCCTCACTCTCTCTCTCTCTTTCTATAAAAAGGCATATAATATGAAACTATAGAGATTGGCAATCATTTTTAGTTTTTATTCAAAATTGAAATAATTTTTGTTTTTATTCTGGCTTTATTACATGTCAAATAGAAAACATCAGGAAAAAAGGCATAAGTAAAAAAATAAATTTGTCTTAATATCCTTGCTCTGTAATATCAGCTCTCAGAGATAGTTGCTATAAATTTGGATGGCTATTCTTCTAAGTATCTACTGTTACTTAAAATGCATATGATCATATGATAGCCACTTTTATATATTTTTAACATATCCATATACTATGAGCACATTCCCATGTGAATATAAATTGTTAAAAATAATTGTGTACATATCTGGCTCCAGTGTCATGGCCAGCCCCTATCCCGAATGAGAAGGCAGCACTCTTGGAAGAGAAGCCAGCAGGTTGGGACCCAGTTCCTGATCATTCCCCTGTGAGTCTTCCACCATTGATAATGTCTGGGACAATGTAGAGGAGTTGGAAGAATAGACCAAGGTGGTAGAGAGGAAAGTCTGGGAGAATGGTACCCAGTGGGGGTGCCGGGAGAAGCAAGTTGATTATGAAACCAATGCCCACAAATAGGGAGACTTCAACAAAAATCCACGAAAATGTTTTTTTTTTTTTTTAAGAATAGACATTGGCTTTTTACGGATTTCCCAGAACTAGCACCTACCTCAAACCAAAATCGCTTGAAAGATTTGCTCTCAGAGAACAAGAGAAGTGATTTAGCTGAATGCAGGAGCAGGGAGGATGGGCCTGGTTTAAAAATAAAAGAACACAAGTGTTCTTCAGACAAGGCAGACTTGGGCATAAAACCCCAGTGCCTCCTGTGGAAGAAAACGAAATTCAGAAACTCAATCACCTGGAAATCTGCTCATGAGTTCCATGGATCCTCAGCCACCTACTGAATACTGGAATGGTTGTTCCGGACGAAGTGCTGAAGGCGATTATCAACAGGCTGAGCAGGCTTCTGAAGCACCAAGAGTGGTGCTTCTGCAAGATTATGGCCGCTATGACAGCTCTGCTTCACTTTAGCAAAAGGTCAGTGTCTGTCTGAAAATTTCTGTATGAGAGGTGATGGTACTACAGTTTACGTCACACACGATGGGCTGGATGCACTCTTCAATACTGCTGGACTGGAAACGGCTCAGAATCTGCTGGCTAGCAGATTGCTGCTGAACCAAGGGAATGACAATTACCGAGTTTGGACTCAGTACAAGTATCTCAAGCCTCTTTCGTCCGGCGCTGGTGGAGAGGCGCCGGCTCCTGACACTATATGAGCTCTTTGGAACTTTCTATTTATTTATTTATTTATTTATTTATTTATTTATTTATTTATCTATTTATTTATGTTTTTAAATTTATTTATTTTTGAAAGAGAGTAAGAGAAGAATATGAGCAAGGAAGGAACAGAGAGAGAGAGAGCAAGGCTCCAGGCTCTGAGCTGTCAGCACAGCGCCTGATGTGGGGCTCGAACTCAGGAACCACAAGTTCATGACCTGAGCCAAAGTTGGAGGCTTAACTGACTGAGCCACTCAAGAGACCCTCTCTGGAACTTTTTAAAAAAGAACATTGACAAATGGTGTCTTGTTAATGTAGGAATTTTCAAAGATTGAGACTTAAACCTTGAACAGAAAAATTGGTTTTTATCAAGATTCTAATAATTGTGCTTCATATTTGCGAAGCCCTTTGATAGATACTTACCTCAAGTTTTTTCTTACTTTGAGATCTCAAAGAATTTTCATGACATTTTGTAATTTATGATAACTGAAATGTTTGTGGGAATCATGAATTTAAAATGTATCTAGAATTTATTTTCATGTGAGAGTATTATATTTGATTAAATGTCATATGATTGTGAGTTGCAGTAAATTATTGTGGAGGCCTAATAGCTGGGCTAGGCAGTTGATGAATACAAAGGTGAATAAAGGTCTTATTCAGTGAGAAGCATGTCAAGAAGAATTAGCTTTCTTTGGATGTTTTCCTGACTCAAAAACACTGATTTAAAGAGTATCAAAATGTGTCCATGTTACATATTTATTTGGTCATAGTCTCCACTAAACCTCAGCTCTGCGTAATCGTAAGCACTGTTCCCCCTCTAAATGACCTCCTTCTTAAAAATTAAAAGGATCTTCACTTTTAATAAAATAAATGATAAATAAATAAATATAATTGTATACAATACCACACTATCTCAGTATAAAAGTATTTTTTAAATATTTAAAATTCACTTTTTTACACCTTTATATAATCTCTGCACATCAGCTATTAACCAGAAAACAAACAAACAAACAAACGAGGTAAGTTATCTTCTGGAGAATTAAGTTGTTTCAGTTTATGTCTCATAGATACTTGAGTCGTGTATTCCAAGGATATATGAGGAGTCAGAACCTTGATCCAGAAGGAGATCCCATCCTCTAAAATTTATCATTTCTTTCTATTGAGTCGTCAGGTAGAGAGCACATTCATGTTGAGAGATACTTTAAGATAAAACTCTATATGTTTTACTCCTATAAAATAATCTCCTACTCTTAGCAGAAAAAAATAGTGTGGAACTCAAAGCACATGCGCATTTAGTATTTGCCTTGAATCTTCTTAATCCTCACACAAGGTTGTACAGATCATTATTTCATACATGTTTATATTTAAATACATAAATTAAAATACATAAAAGTGAATGAATCTTCAAGAAATGGACTAATCTAGAAATGGAAACAAAATTTGCATATGTAATTGCTGATGTTCATTACCACTGCACTGTGACAATCCACTGCATCTGAGGGTTAGGGGAAGCTGCCAGGGAGGTAAGTCATTGCGTTTGTTGTCAGTAACTATGTATATTTATACTAAGTACTTTTGAAATGCATAGAACAAAGAAATTTAGCCAATTTTCCTCATTTTAGAAGCAGACAATTAATTTATTCTAATTATCAACTTCCTATGTTCGTGGTATAAAAGATAAAAGAATGTTAATTAAATTGAGTTAGCATTTAGTGAGCACAATGAGACAATTGAAGAGGAATTAGTTTCTGTGCAGGATGAGAGACAGGGAAAATTACTGTGGAATACAAAGTTGAAATGTCATAAATCAATTTAAAGGACATTTGATTAGTTTGTCAAGAGGTTTAGAGAGCATGGTAGAGAATCCGAAAATATGAGTAGATCAAGCTTACATGTGTGTGCATTTACATAGCAGCTGTATGTGAAAATTACTAAGCTTATTCATGGTGAACCTTTGAAAATTAAACAAAAACACATCTAAAAATCTCCATATAAAATCAAGGACTAAAACTGCGACCCCAGCAGAATTTTTATTCTATTTGTCACTCTTCCCTGTGTTTTTCAGTATTTCTAACTCATTCAGAGATTTTACATTCCACTGCTGTTTTCCAACATATTGTGAAATGTTTTTGAAATCTGTCATGGACTTCAAATTTATTTTTCTCCAGTCAAATTCAATTTGTTTGAAACTGCATTTAGTATTAAGAGCTATAATCATAGATTTGTAAAATTCTGTTGTGTGCTTTAGAGTTGCCAGAATGCCAAGTTTAAATTACACTTGATATCTTTAATCTTGAGTATGAAAAGGTATATCAGTCAGAGTCCAGTCAAGAGTCAGAAATCATACCACGAACCTGAGGAGAATAATTTTTATATAAAGAATTATCAACTAGTAACAGGGAATTAACTATTAAGAGGCATAGAGAACTCTAAACAGAGCAATAAAAGTGTGGAGCAGCCACTATCTCTAGGGTGTAGGGAGAATAGTAAAGAAAGAAGTAAACTTTAAAGAAAGAGGGTCTTTCTAGAGAGAGACACACACACACACACACACACACACACACACACACACACACACAGAGGCTGGGGCCCTGGTGCACCAGGTGGTAGAGTTTGAGAAGGATTAACAAGCAAGGAATCTCAGGATGAGGTGCTGCTGAAAGTCTCTGGGAAGCACCCAGGCAGCTTCCAGTGAGATATGCTGGGAAGCCACCAGCTGAATTTCACAGTGTAGGAAAAAATAGGAAACCAATAAAACCAGAAGAGAAGGTCCTTACTTTTTTTTTTAATGTTTATTATTTTTTGAGAGAGAATGCATGAACAGGGGAGGTGCAGAGGGAGATAGAATATCCAAAGTAGGCTCCACACTGACAGCAGAGAACCTAAATTAGGGCTTGAACCCACAAACCAGAGGATCATGACCTGAGCCAAAGTGATTGCTCAACAGACTGAGCCGCCTAGGTGCCCCAGGCCCTTCCATTTGAATTGTCCTTCTACTGCTCTCTACTGACAGAATTTAACATTGCAGCAGTCAGGAAAAGAAGAGATTTAAATGACTTGCCTCCAGTATCACAATGTAGGGAGAAAAGGGTGGATTTGTAGCAAAGGGGCAGTTGATAACCAGCATAGAAGTAAAGGATGGAATATAAGCTTTATTGGAGTGTATTTGCAGGAATCCAATAGCTCTTTTGTTTGTTTTTGTTTGGTTGGTTGGTGTATGGAGTCATTTGCTTTGAGTTTTAATGTTAATGTTTCTGGCCTATTATTCACTCATTCATTCATTCAAATTTTTATTTAAATTTGAGTTAGTTAACATATGATGTAATATTGGTTTAAGGAGTAGAATTTGGTGATTTACCACTTACAACACCCACTTTTTTTAATATTCTGTTTATTTTTAAGAGGGAGGAGGGAGGGGCAGAGAGAGAGAGGGGGTATACAGAATCCTAAGCAGGCTCCAGGTTCTTGGCTGTCAGCACAGAGCTCCATGCAGGGCTTGAACCCATGAACTGTGAGATCATGACCTGATCCCAAGTCGGAGATTTCACTGAGTGAGCCATCCAGGCACCCCAAGTGCCCTCCTTGATACCTAACACCCATTTAGCCTACCTCCCCTCTATCAACCCTCAGTTTGTCCTCTGCAGTTAAGAGTCTCTTATGGTTTATTTTTCTCTCTTTTTTCCCTTTCTCTGTTTTCATCTGTTTTGTTTGCTCAATTCCACAGATGAATGAAATCATATGGTATTTGTCTTTCTCTGACTGACTTACTTCACTTAGCATAAGACAACTGTAGCTCCATCCACATCACTGCAAATGGCAAGATATCCTTCTTTTTGATGGATACCACATCTTACCCATTCATCAGTCGATGGATATTTGGGTTCTACTTATCATTTGGGTACTGTTGATAATGCCCTTATAAACATTGGGGTACATGTACCCCTTTGAATCAGTAGTTTTGTTTCCTTTGGCCTCTCACTTAAAGGAAACAAGTATATGAGAAATACTAAAGTCTTTGCAGCACATTTATTTTCAGTAAAATAATGACCTCTTCTTTATGGGTATATACATTGCAATACGATGCAATACCTTTCCCTTTATTACACATTATCTCAAATATGTGTAGAATGCATTCCTATCCTGTGTCCCTGATTACAACTTATCTACTGTGGCTTTTGATCATGATGATTTTTAGTTCATCCATGGAGCTTCTGCTGCTCAGTGACTTGCTTAGGCTCAACCAACTCTTTGAGGGGGAAATATTAGTACTGTAGCTCAGACTGCTCGATCTATGCTTAGGCCTTTCATTTTCATTATGTCTTCCATTCTTGAAATACTGTCAATGTGTTTGCTATATAAACGAAACAAAAGAGAAGCAGGAAAATAACCGGTATGAAAATACTCTGCACAACAGCCGTTATTAGACTAATGTGTATTGGGTGCCGATAAAAGTTACAAAGTTAACATTTCTATAAGTAATATGCTTTGGGGAAAAGTTTGAGCTTTTTAAAATAAGATCTGACCTAACCTGATTGATACTAAAAGTAAACAGTGGGATAATAAGCATTCGTCCAAACAGGAATTACTGAATTGTACATATTTTTTTGAATCAGGGTGAGATAAGATCTACTAGAGTTGACCTGCTAGCTAGCATTCAACTCTGTACTTACAGTTCTTTAAAATACTTATGACAATAATAATTAAATGAAAATAAGATGCTACTTAAAAAATCTTAAATTCCTTACAGAACAGAAAAAAACATTTCTATTAACCATAGGTGACTTATAGAATATACCAAGAAAAAGGAGTATTAAGATTTGTGGCAACAATTATTATAGGAGAACTCATCCAATTTCACATTGCAGCTCTGTTTATTTTACTAGTTAGGGATTTAGGTTGTTTGTTTATGCTTTTGGCTTTATTCTATCAATCATTTTGTCCATAATAAACCCATTCTACCATGTTAATATAACTTATTCAGTCATTAGGTTTCCTGGAGTGGAAACAGAAGCTGAAATGATTTTTGTTTAAGAATGATTATATAGTTAAATTACATATTTAACTTACATTTTTTATGTTCAAATTTCTTATGAATATCCATGGTCTAACTAGTTATCTCCCTTATTTCCCTTTACTATCCCTGAGGCACTAAAGTCCAGCCAAGAATCCATCCAAGAAGACCTTCTTTCTTTCCTTGAACATGAGTCTTTTTACCCAAGTGTTAGGTATACTGTTCTCTTCTGGAATTGTCTTACCTCAATACTTCATATATAGTTGGATCTCTCTCATTTTGTATGTTGCAGATTAAATATAATCTACTTGACAGTAGTTCCTTGCTATTCCGGTAGAAAGAAGCCCCCCCCCAAAAACCCTCAAAGACCCAATATACCCTTTCCCTCCCCTGTTTTTGTGTGTTTCTCATCACCATCCAATTATTTTAAATCAAAAGTATTTTTCATTCTATTTTAAGTACTGCACTTTTGACAAACTGGAAAAGCCAGAAGTACCCAATTAATTTTTAAATCTAGAAAGATCTTATTACATTGAAAACATACTGTCATGCTGAGTGAAATAAGTCAGGCGGAGAAGGACAGATACCATATGTTTGCACTCATAGGTCTAGTAGGAAAAACCTAACAGAGGACCATAGGGAGGGGAAGGCAGAAAGAGAGTTGGGGAGAGAGGGACACAAATTATGAGAGACCATTGAATACTGAAAAGGAACTGAGGGCTGAAGGGGGAGGGGGTGGAGGGGTTGCTGGTTATGGGAGGGGCACTTGTGGGGAGAAGCATTGGGTGTTATATGGAAACCAATGTGACACTAAACTATTATTTAAAAAAAAAAAAAAGAAATACTGTATCAAAAGTAGAATCTATTATGATTGAGAAAATGTGGTTCAAAGATAATATAGAGATTTTTTCATAAAATTTTTGCATCTTTATTATTATTGATTTAGTGATTGGTATTATGCAGCTAACATGCTCTATGTCCTTGGAAACAAGTCATCCAAATTTGCTGATTTGGGCATGTTCATATATTCAAGTATTCCTCTTCCTGTGTTTTGACAATAGCAGTTTTTGCAAAGTTGTCACTCTTTCCTAAAATTTCTCTCATTTCTCTTATTTAAAAATGAGTGTACAAAAAATTTCAGTAACTCAGCCATTTTGGACTCATTAATTTCTAGCCCCTCCTTATTAATTAGCAGTCTACTTTGGTATCACTCTTTATCCCCTAATGAATTCAAAACAGTTCCCATTTTTTAACCATTCTGTCAACACAGATCTATTGGCTTTTATTTATTTTATCCTTGAAGATTTTCTGCCTATTTTCTTTGCTGTTTGAAGAATGCAGCCTTTTTTTAACCTTAAAAATTTTAAAGAGTCCCCAGTAAAAATATCTCTTTATTTATAGCAACAACCTAACAACTGGAAAAAAATTTTGGAGGAAAGGGATTTATGTGCTCTTTTAAAAGGCAGTTCATTAACATTTAAGGGTTGTCTGCAAAGATTCACTGACTTCATTATTTGTTAAAACCAAACATAAGCAAATAACAAAATAAAAAGACAAATATACAAATGGCAGTAAGGAAAACTAATTTTAGGTCTAATCTAGGTTGTGGGTGGCTCAATCTGTATTGGATAATAAATAGCTAAACAGTTGAATTAATATCTTGACTATGTGATTTGCTCTCCCAAGAATCTCTAAGTTACTGAATATGCAGAAACCACCTACAACATATGATATAAACCCACTTTATGGAGCATCATTCTCTTTCTTCCTTAACAATAAATTTGGCTGCCAGCCAATTGTGAAATAAATGAAGACAATGACTCCTGACCATTTAATTACTGTTACAAGGGCTGGCTACATCTCAACTCACACTTATAGGATTTTTTTTTCTTTTATTATCACAGTCTTGCATGTTTGTTCTTATTGTTGTTTCTTTTTTTAATTTTTTATGTCTATTTATTATTGAGACAGAGAGCAAGCAAGCAGGAGTGGGAGAGGGGCAGAGAGAAAAGAGAGACACAGAATCTGAAATAGGCTGTAGGCTCTGAGCTGTCAGCACAGAGCCTGACAGGGGACTTGAACCCATGAACTGTGAGATCTTGACTTGAGCCAAAGTCATACACTCAACCAACTGAGCCACCTAGGCACCCCCTTATTCTTGTGTCTTAAGGAAAATAATTAAGAAACTCTCTGATACCAGTACTACCTTCAGATATCTATGAATATATGAATATTTCTTTTTTTAAGTTTATTTATTTTCAGAGAGAGAGCAAGTAAGAGCAGGGCAGATGCAGAATGAGAGGGGGTGAGAGAATCCCAAGCAGGCTCTGCACTGTGAGTTCAGAGCCCGATGCGGGGCTTGAATCCATGAATTGCATGATCTGAGGTGGAATCAAGAGTCAGATGCTTCACCGACTAAGTCACTCAGGTGCCTCTCTCTGAATGTTTCTATCAGCTACACTTGGTGAGGCAATAGAAAATAGTGTTTATTATTTACATTATATATGTTAATCTCACAAATTTGTGACTGAACTTATTAGTATTTAAGACCCATCAGAGCTCTGAGAACAAAAATGTCTTCCTTGGTGCTTTTTGAGAGTCTGTGACCTGATCAATTTGATTTAATTTACTACTATTGTGCCTTCTAGTTGATAGTTGTCATTCACATACTTTTCAGGATATCTACTCTACAATATACTTACATTGTGGTAAAAATTATTTTTAAATGTTTGTTTTTATTTTCATATGTTTAATTTAATATAGAGTAAAATGACATTTTTTGGAAGGCTAGTGCAGTTGCATGAATCATAACCATGTTGGTTGTGCTTACAACTATTAGCCTACCTAATATTTCTACCACCCCATAGAACTCCTTATGCTGCCCTTTTATAGTAACGCAGTTCCTCACCTCTGGCAACCATTAATCTCTTCTTTGTCACTCTAGTTCTATCTTTTCAAGAATGTCACATAAATGGAATTATGCCATAGGTAACCTTTGGAAACTGTGTTCTTTCACTCATAAGGCCTTTGTGTCCAGAGGTTAGGTAAGAGATCTTGGAAATGTTACTACCAGCACAATCTATAAAAGTAAAAAAAAAAAAAAAGATAAATTGGACTTCATAATTATTTTAATTTGCTACATGAAAGATACTGTTAAAATAAAAAAATAGCTACAGACTAGAATGTGTTTATAAATGATATATATCTAGCAAAAGACTTGTATCCAAAAGATTTTTTAAACACATCTTGAAACTTGAGAGTAACAGATATACAGTTTATTTAAAGAGTATGACAAAAAATCACAGGGAAATAGTTTTTGTTTAAAACATTTTGTGACTCAATATTAGAAAATAATATGGAATGTGAAATTTATTTTTTAATGATTTTCCCCCTTTTTCAACTATGACACTTTTTGGTATTTCTGTTCAAGTTTTCTTCATTATCAAATAAGACCCTGCATTGCTTTTCTGAAACGTCTTTGAGCAGATGAATGGATGAAGCAAATATTATAATATAATCACTTTCACTGCTTAAGAAAACTAAGTGGCAATATTTTTAAATTAAATGGATAGACCTAGAGATGGGGTCAGAAGATCTGTCTCCTGTATAGCCCAGAAGCTCTAAAATTTTGTAACTCATTATACTGTTCCCAGATCTCTTTTTCAATGTCCTTATACTTCTGTCATCAGTATAGACTAATCTATAGCCATCGTGATATTTCTGTTATTATTTTTTCTTTTTAATGCTTTATTTTTAGTTAAGAAAATTTTAGCTGTTTCTTCTGTTGTATTTGCTTTTGTCAACTTATAACCACCTGTACTTTTCTCTAATTCAGTTGTTTTTAATTTGATTTTATTTAAAATTTAATTTAATTTTTAATTTGCCTAGCATGGAACCTGATGCAGGACTCCATCTCAGTCCTGTGAGATCCTGACCTAAGCCAAAATCAAGAGTCAGATTCTTAACCAAATAAGCCACACAGTTACCCTGTTTTTTTTTTTTAATTTTAATTCCACATGTAACTGAAATCATATGATAGTTGTATTTCTCTGTCTGACTTATTTTACTTTACATAATATCCTCTGGATCCGTTCATGATGTCACAAATGGCAAGCTCTCATCTTCTTTTTGGCCGAGTAATATTCCATAGTATATATTCCATAGTTTCATTATACACTTATCTATCAAAGGACACTTGGATTTCTCCCATGTCTTGGATATTGTAAATAAAGCTGTGATAAACCTATGGGTGGTAATGATCAGGGAAAGACAAATCAAAACCACAGTGAGATATCACTTTTCGTTTGTCAGAATGTCTAGAGTCAAAAAAGCTAAGAAATAGCACGTATTAATGAGGGTGTGGAAAAAAGGAAACTCTAATGCACCACTGAAGGGAATGTAAAGTGGTGTAACCACTGTGGTTATCAATGTGGAGGTTCCATAAACAATTAAAAATAGAAGTACCATATGATCCAATAATTCAACTATTATCTACCCAGAGAAAACAAGAACACTAACTGGAAGAGATGTATGCATCCAGATCTTTCAGTTATTTCAAATATAACAATTTTTTCTTACTAGAAAACCTAATATTAATGGTAATCATATGAAGAGATGTATTAGTTTGATAGGACTGCCATTAACAACATACCACAGACTGGTGACTTAAAACACATTTATTTTATCACAGTTTGCAGGGTGAATTCCAAGATCTAAGGACATGGTATGGTTGGTTTCTCCTGAGGCCTCTGTTTTTCACTTGCAGACCTCACCCTCTTGCCTCTTCTTCATTGGTCATCCTCCTGTGAATATGCTCCCTGGTATCTCTCTCTCTGCATGTCTTAATCCACTTTTGTCATAAAGATACCAGATTAGGTTAGGACCCACTCTAATGGCCTCATTTTAACTTAATTCCTTCTTTAAAGACTGTATCTCTAAATAGAGTCATATTCTTAGTTTTAGAGCTTCAATATAGGAAGCTTGGAGGTGATACAATTCAGCCCATAATAGCAGGCGTTATAGTTATGTATGTGCTACTGTTTATACTCATATACTACTTGGAAAATATGAAATATTTACTTATTTTGAGTTTGACCAATTCCATTAAGGATATCAGTTGCTTGGAGTATATGGGTGGCTCAGGTGGTTGAGTGTCTGATTCTTGATTTTGCTTCAGGTCATGTACCCAGGGTCATGGGATTGAGCCCTATGTCAGGCTCTGCACTGAGCATGGAGTTTACTTAAGATTCTGCTCCTCTCCCTCTGCCCCTTCCACATTCATTCTCTCTCTCTCTCTCCCTCTCTCTCTTTCTAAAATAAATAAAATAAAAGGAAAAAAAGGAAATTACTTTGCTCAATCTATAATTGCTCCCCAGAATCAAATAAATATTTTTACTCTGGCATTCATTAATTGTACAAAGGATAAACAAATACTATTGGTTTTAACTATAAAGGCATATTTTTCAAATGAAACTGTATGCATTTTTACATAGCAATTAAATGTCCACAATTTGGCTTATCAGTCAAAATTTTTCAAAATTCTCCTTTTATTCTAAACTCTTAATGCTATGAATAATAGAGATTTTACTATATTCAAGTGGATTTTTTGAAAATGGAATATAAATGTTACAAATGTATTTAACAACTGGTTAATGTTTTATGTTAAGCTATAGATCTTTCATAAACTACCTTAGAAGGTCATTTTTCCAAATATATCAACTTAACTTAGAAAATATTAGTGACAGAATTAAAACTGAATGATTAACTAGAGCAAACTACTCTACTTCACAGTGTGCAGATAATTAATCCATGGTTTTGTTTATAAAATTTTCCTACAAATACTAATCTGCATGTCCATGGCTAAGATCCCAGAATAGAAATTCACTCATTTGCATTATAATGTTCTATGTTGAATATATTGATTCTGGCCCTAGTACAATAGCAAAATAATTATAATATATGTACATTGAACATTATAACTAGCTCACACCTTTTCTAAATCAATCCATTGTCAAGTAATAAGGTATTATTTGTCAGACAAAACTAAAGCAAATGTTTTTTTAGATGAAAATGCATGTAAACTGTATACACCTGTACAGTGTTCTGGGACAAATATGGCCGTAGAAACTCCCTAAACTGACATAAATGGAAACTCACAGGCCTTACCAGAGCAGTTGAAGCTGTGAGGATCTGCACAGTAAACAATGTAAGGCCTTTGACTTAGACATTTGGTAGTAAAGCAAAGAACAAATAACCTTGAAGAGAGTCTATTACATCACTCTTTTTTTTTACTGTTTATTTGTTTTCTAGGGGAGGGAATGGAGGGGCAGAGAGAGAGGGAAACAGAATCCCAATTACGCTCCAGGCTCAACTTGAAGCAGGACACAGGGTTTAATCTCAGGATCGTGAGTTCATGACCTGAGCTGACATCAAGAGTCAGACACTCAACCGACTGAGACACCCAGGCACCACCTCCCCCTGCCAAAAAAATTTTTTTAATAGCATCATTCTTGAGCATGGACTAGACTCCATGGTTTGGTCTCCCAAGGGGGTAGTTTCCAAACTGCTCTTCAGGCTAATAGGGCCAAAATGCAGAAAGACTGTCTTGCTAAGGGGGCTGGAACATCTGGGGCTGTGTGCAGAGATGAGGGAACAAGAGAACTACAGAAAAAGAGCCCTGATAATCTACTCAGGGGGTTCCCTTCAGGTCCTTGCCTGCATTATGAAATGCACAGAACATGGATAGACTCAAAAAAAGAAAACAATAAATCACAGCTGCTTGTGGGTGAGAAATGAGCAAAGATTTCAGACCTAATACAAAGTTGAAGACCAAATCAAAGTAAATTGAAACTTGCATTCTTATATCTTATGTATCATAAATATTGCCATAACAGATGGCAGGAAAAGATATTGACTAAAATGTTTTCTAAATGAGCTTCCTTTATAATATTTCTATAGGACTCATAGGCTAAGTATATAATTGAGAGATACCTTTGGTAGTAAAATAATAATCCAAGGAATATTTATATGACTTAACATTCAAATTTTTTTTGAATTTTTAATTTTTTTAACATATGCAATTATTTTCCATCATTTACAATACAGTAGTAACAATGACACTCCAAACAGAAAAGCCAAGTAAAAAATCAAAACACCAACTTCTGTTTCATGTAATTAGACTTATACAGAAATTAGAAGGTTAAGTAACAACATTCAAATTTTTAAGAATCACATTAGGGTAGAGAAGTGTTCACTGCATTTGACATCTCACTTATGCACCTGATAGTCATGCAGGGAGAATAATATCCTTTTTTTCTACAAGCTGTTGATCCTAGAGAAATGAACTGTCAGCCTCAGAGAAATCTGTCAGTGAAATAGAAACACTAAAATGGAGTGATTCAGGAATATATTTATGACACTTTAGACTGCTTTGAAAAATTAATACCATGTTACTAGTAAAATCTATTGACCTAACTAAAATAATATGTTTTTACATAGGGACACATTACTTGTAATTAAGTGATTAATATACTATAAATGCAATTTTAAAATACATTCCAGTATTCTACTGTAGTTCAAATTTCAGAGTAGGACAATTATTTTCCAAATGTTTTATTTCATGATAGACTTTACCTCTTCACCTTTCCTGGTTCTTGGACTAAACATAACAGGCTTTGGTGGATTTTCTGGTTTGATTCTTTTTTCTTTGTTTGTTGTTTTGTTTGTTTGTTTGTTTTGTTTGTTTTTTTCTTTTGTTTTTTATCTGTACCCATTGCTATTTCCAGGTAGTTGGCTTCTTTCGCTCCAAGTCTGAGATACATAAGCATAAAGAAAACCAAAGAACACACCACAAAATCATTCCTTGTGTCCTCAGCGCTCTAGCCAATCTGACTCGTTGTCAGACTACTTTGGGGGTTTATTTGTGCTTATTCCTGAAAAATAGGGAAAATTACATATACTCCATCTTCCTCAAAGTGGAAGTCTGTCCTATTATTTTTAATCACTGCTACTTACCAAAATGAAAAGAGAGAGAACTATAGTGATTTTAAGTGTCAGTTGAAATTCTGTTGACGATCCTCTTTTTCTAATCATATGTCTTATGCAATCTATTCCAAAATTTAAAGTTTCTACAGGGAAGAGACAGACGACATTATGATTATAATTTGAATAGTGCTTCCCATTTTCTTTACATTATATTTTTCAGTAAAATATAACAAACTTTTAAAAACTGGTTAGCAAATATTTGCTAATGAGAAATGTACAGAATTTGTTTTTAGTGAAGACTGTCTAGCTAAAATAATGTTATATCTACCTCTTGCATCTTTCCTATTTTTTCCACTGTTGATTTTGTTAGTTTTCTTCACCTGTACCGACTGAGTTCTCAGTGACAAAAACAGCAGTCTGTTTTCAGGCGTCATTAATAAGGTAATGATGGCCTTACATCTATCAGCTAGAGCCTTTCATGGAGAAGTAAAGAAAAACAAATGGTTATTATCAATTTACTTTTAAATACGTGTGTTTGTGCCCATGTATATGTGGGTGTAGTGTGTGTGAATATAACATAGTTTGTCCCAGATGGCTTCTGGCAAGAGAGAACTATCAAAGAATAGATTTAGAATTTTGGGAGTGTTGAATGAAACATACTTTGTGTTTACGAGAAATATAGCATTGGTAAATCTTAAAAAGGAGATTGAAAACCATATTTTAACTTCAGAGAAATGAGCAAAGATGAAGACATTTGCTCCAGTTTTAAGAACACCAGCCAGGAAATTTCTCAGTAGGAAACCTTGGAAGTCAATAAAAGCAAATTAACTACTGGAATGACTCTCTGTGGCAATCTGGGGAGTGCTAGTTTTACCTTCACCTCTAGAAATGAAGCTTTCTTAAAAACAGCAACAACAAAACCTTTTTACACATACTGCACACTCACACAGGTGGGGAGGAAGAGAAATTAACCATGGTACATTTGTCCCTGTGTGGAAATGTTGTCTCCTATGTAGAAATCTAAATGAAATCATGATTTAAATAGATTTTAAAGGCTATGTTTTTCTATAATATTTTTACTTGGCAAAAGTTAAAAATATTGGAATGAGTATGATATTTGCTTTAATATGGTTTAGATGAGTTAAAAATTAAAAGTTCAAAGTGCCTTTTTAAAATAATAATTCTCTCTAGGGTAATTGGTGTTCAGTTCTTTTATTTTCTTTATATTTATTTATCCTTGAGAGAGAGATGGAGAGACAGAATCCAACCAAGCTCCAAGGCTCTGAACTGTCAGCACAGTACCCAACACGAGCCTTGAACTCACAAAATGTGAGATCATGACATGAGAGGCTTAACCAACTGAGCCACCCATGCACCCCAGTTCCCAGTTACTACTTCTTATCTATCAGTGCATGGAAACAAATCACAGAAGTTTCTCTCAGCTTGCACTTTAAGTTTGATCATTTTAAACTATTTAAATGTTTCATTGTACTGTTCACAGCAAAAACATGATTTGAAAAATCAGTATGCTTCTGTATTTAATGATTGTTTTTACTCCTCATTTATATCTAAACCACAGACATATATATATATATGTATATATAATATGTATCTATGTGTGTGTGTATATATATACACACACACACATATATACACACCTCAAAGTGATATTTTTAATTACATTTAGTTGAACCCACAATTGGAGTTTTAGACTTATGTCAAATTTGGATTAAAGCATAGATTTCCACACACACTATACAACACATCTCACAGTAAATTCTCACTTGGTAATAATTGGTAATGAAGATTGATTAAGTTGTGAACAAATTATAGAAGGTGGCAATATATCTTCCTTTTAGTATTATTCTTTTTAAAGCTTTTTTTTTTAAGACTTTTATTTTTGAGTAATCTCTACTTCCAACGTAAGGCTCACTCAGATTTATAGCCCCAAGATCAAGATTCGCATGTTCTACCGACTAAATCAGCCAGACACCCATTTTTTAAATTTTTATTTGTTTATTTTTAATGTACATTATTTATTTTTGTGATGTGTGTGGGGAGAACAAGCAGGGGAGGGGCAGAGGGAGAAGGAGACACAGAATCTGAAGCAAACTCCGGGCTCTGAGTTGTCAGCACAGAGCCCAGTGTGGGGCTCGAACTCATGAACCATGAGATCTTGTCCTGTTCTAAAGTCAGACACTTAACTGACTAAGCCAGTCAGGCACCCCATTCTTTTTTTGATTTTAAAGAAAGAAGCAAGTTTAAAACATATTCTCAGAAATTTCCACAAGTAATTTACACTAATAAATATTCCTTTCATTATTTATAATTCTTTGGAAATCTAAAGAGGGAAGACACGAAAAGGAGCACCTTTGTACTAAGATATATTAAATGTTTTATTTTCTATTAGTCCTCATTTAATCAAAGCAGTGATTCATTTTATAATTGTTTTTTTTATGGAAACATGAAGTAAAGGAATGAGAAAAAAGTGTTATTAAGGTAACAGCATAATATAATGGAAAGAACACGAGTCTGGAATCTGAGGGAAGTGAATTCAAATTCCAACCCCTGTCTCACAAGCCCTATATTGTCTATAGATTACTTATCTTTTATCAAACCATGGTGCTTAAATTAGGAATAATAGTAGCTGACAGGATTTTCTGAGGGTAAAAAAAACACAATAATTCTTAGTTATTTTATTTGACTCACGGATGCATATAAATAACCCAAAATATATTAGTTTTTTATTACATTATCATTTATAGATCTGACCTGACAACTATTATCATTGTAATATCTTCTGTAAATTGTTTTCTGTAGTTTGGAATTAGATTGGAAAAGTCAAATTATTATAAGGAAAGCCAAATCAACATGGTGGAATATATTGTTTTAGATTATTTAAAGTACTTCCCAATAGAGTAAGAATATTATAATGGAGATTTTTAAAATTAAATAAATATCTTGATATAGAATGTGAAGATCTATCAACTCCTCCAGTGTATCAGTCTACATGCAACCAAGATTGAACTATTCATATATTTCTCTAAATACACATTTATCGTTATTGTTTATCATTATAACCGGACATTACCTTCCTAACAATAATAAAGCACCAAAGTAAGTTTCTTTTCTCCTTCAGTTAAAGTAATCATAATAAAATTGCTAATGGCCACAAGAAAGCTTTTTTAGATAGGGAAAGAAGTCCTAGAATATTTATGTGAATTTGAAGTGTCATCTGACTATTCAGATAGTTTTGAAGTATCTAGAGAAAGATAAAAACTAAGTTTGCATTGTGACTCTGTGAACATCATCAATTTGAAAACAACATAGCAGAGAATCAGAAGGAAAATAACTAATGCAGAGTTGTGGAAGTTGAGAAGTAATTGCTTTATCACTAGTCCTCACACATATGTATTACATGACCAAATGGAGAAGAACAAAGACTGAATGCAGAATTTGTTTTTCTATTTTAATTTTTTCTGACATAACAATTATAGAAAGAAATCCTTCTGGAGTGCTTGTGTGGCTTAGTTGTTTGTTCCACTCTTGATTTAGGCTCAGATCATAATTATGAGGTTTGTGGGATTGAGCCCCAGGTAGGCCTCTGTGCAAAGTGTGGAGCCTTCTTGGGACTTTCTTCTCCTCTCTCTGCCCCTCCCCTGGTCTCTCTCTCAAAATTTAATTAATTAACTAATTAAAAATAATAAAAATAAGTTTTGCGAATAAGTTGTACAATCAACTGAGTTTGGAATCACATGTGCTATTTTTTATAGAATCTCAGAAGGGACTGAAGGCATCAATGCATACAATTTAGTAATACTGGCTTATTCTTTTACACTGGAGTTCCCTTCACCTAACCATAATATTATAGAGCATGATTTAAACAAAGTTGAATATTAAGATAAAATGTGCAGACACATGCATAATATAAACACATGTATACACACATATATATCTTATAAACATTTGGGATTGTAAATGTCTATGCATTTACTTTCAAAATGTATTAAAATGATAAAACACTAATATGCCAAAAAGATTTTAGCAGCACTAAATTAATAGTGTGCTGGATCTTTTAATCAATAAAGTAAATAATGTTATTTAAGTCAGTGTGGTTTTTAATAGACCATATGCTTTAAAGAAAAGGATAAATGCAAAATATTTTAAGAAAATTATTTTTCTAAATATTTTTGAACTAGGACTATTTTATTACACATACCATGTTTAGAACAATTATTGGATCACTATACAGAGTCCAAAGTGTTTCTATAGAGGAAACAAAATCATTTCTGTGATCTTGAGCTGGACCTTAGAAATAGACCATGTGCAGAAGAACAGAGATTCATTAGAGATCAGTTTCAATGCATGATGATCATAACCATGCTCCCACTTTTCTCCATCTCATTTTTCCAACATACATTGCTGGTCAACTTCCATGATTCATAAATAATTTCCAACAGTACGTGTTGTGAGCATTGAATCTTCACATGTGCTTATGGTATTTTTACAAATCTTAGGTGCTAAATGTTAAAAAAATAGAATTTAGATTATAGGGACTAGAACTTAGGGACTAAGTTTTATAGCCCTTAGACTATAGAAAAAGTTATTTTGTTTTGTTTGCATGTCTGCTTTGCACTCAACATATGTGATATATAACTAAATCATCCCCCAAATCCTGTGAGGATTAAAAGTTTTCCTACTTTGCTAATATTGGAGCTGACTCTCAAAAATATATTGTCCTGAAATATTTAGTCATGAAAACAAATACTTGAAACTATGTTTGGTTAGGTTCAAAGTCCATAGGTTTTCCTCTTAAATATTTTGGCTGTCTTTTTTGTTTGTTTGTTTAATGAAATGCCAAAAAAGATCTGCAAGTATATCATCATTGAAATTTTATTTTAGTCTTTCTTTAGTGTATTTAATATAGAACAAATATTTATGTATTTTTAAGTGGGCATTAGAAGATACATTTAAGTTTTTTTAATAGAATAGCTTTTTGATTTCTGTAGAATTAATTCAGAGATTATTTTAAATATATTCTTTCTCTAGCTGAATTTTTTCAATTTCAGAAAATATATAATTTGATAGGCAAATTTTAATTATATAGAAAATACTAGCAATAAGGTCACTATTCTCTTCACATCCCTGTATTCAGTTATTTTTTAAAAATATTTTAAAATCTTAATTATGTATCATGGACACTGGTGAATAGTAAGGGACCTGGTCCCTACTCTTACGCTGCATACTGTGTAGCAGGGGAGATGCATATGAATAAAATAATCATGGAAATAAATATAAATTTACAGCATTATAGAAGAGAGACTAAACAAAACAAGTAGTAATTTGATATTTTTAATTTGAAAGATGATTATACAAAAAATAACATACATGCTTGTACAACATATAATATGATACTTTTGAATGTCAAGTCTAGTAAATATTCATAGATTTCATACACACACACACACATGCGCGTGTGCGTCCGTAACATATGGTTTATAAGACAGGGTAACACCACAATGGAATTAATATGAATACAAAGTAAAGGGGCTCAAACCACTGAGCCTTGTGACATCAAAATTACAAGTCCAGTGAGAAGTGGTGAGGAAACAGTATTTAGTAGTAATGGGAATAGTAAATAGGTCAGTGGTAGTTATTAGTTATTAGTAACTTAGGAGAATACCATATCTTCTCCTGTAGGATAGATTTTTTTTTTTTTTTTTTTTACTTAGAGGGTCCATTATCCTAACTTTACTTGGGGGCTCAGGTTCACTAAACTTAACATTTCATCTTATTTGGACACCAAGCTCTGTCATGCCTGGTATAGCCCTAAAAACCAAAGCCTTTGGTCATATTAATTAATAGATCAATAGTTCATACCTCTCTGTAATCTTTGTATAATGTCCTTTGGAGGGTGGGTAATTGAGAGAACAAAGAGAATTCTCTTACGTTTTGCCCATACCACCCATTTTTAAAAGGCAGTTGTCTAGGGGAGACTGGATGGCTCAGTTGGTTAAGTGTCTGTCTGACTCTTGATTTCAGCTCAGGTAATGCAGTTTGTGAGTTTGAGCCCCACATCGGTCTTTGTCTTGCTTGCTTGGGATTCTCTTTCTCCCTCTTTCTCTGCCTCCTCATTTTCTCCCTTCTCTCTCTCTCTCAAAAGTAAATAAATAAACTTTAAAAAATATTTTTAAAAATGCTATTCTCTGAGTTTTTAATCTTTTATTGAAACAATTGATGGAATTTTCTTTTTTTTTTTACTTTTTAATTTTTTAATTAACATCCAAGTTAGTTAGCATATAGTGCAACAATATGCTCCCACTCCCACAACCCCTCCAGTAACCCTCTGCTTATTCTCCATATTTAGGAGTCTCTTATGTTTTTCCCCCTCCCTGTTTTTTATATCATTTTTGCTCCTCTTCCCTTATATTCATCTGTTCTGTGTCTTAAAGTCCTTATATGAGTGAAGTCATATGATATTTGTCTCTCTCTGACTAATTCTGCTTAGCATAATACCCTCTAGTTCCATCCATGTAGCTGCAAATGGCAAGATTTCATTCTTTCTGATTGCCGAGTAATACCCCATTGTGTGCATGCGTGTGTGTGTGTGTGTGTGTGTGTGTATGTGTGTGTGTGTACATCTCCTTTATCCATTCATCCATCAGTGGACATTTGGGCTCTTTCCATACTTTGGCTATTGTTGATAGCACTGCTATAAACATTGGGGTGCATGTGCCCCTTCAAAACAGCACTCCTGTATCCCTTGGATAAATACCTAGTAGTGCAATTGCTGGGTCATAGGGTAGTTCTAGTTTTAATATTTTGGGGGAACGTTCTTAATGTTTTCCAGAGTGGCTGCACCAGTTTGCATTCCCACCAACAGTGCAAAAGAGATCCTCTTTCTCCACATCCTTGCCAACAATTGTTGTTGCCTGAGTTGTTAATGTTAGCCATTCTGACAGGTGTGAGGTGGTATCTCATTGTGGTTGACAGAAAGCTGTAGTAGCCATACATATATCAGACAACTTTTTATTGTTTTGAAGAGTATCAAATTTCATATAGTTACTGTGCCACATTACCAGAAATAATACATGTATTTTAAATTTATTTTTATTTATATTATTTGATAACATCGCAGCACCATTCTGTTAAAAATAAAATCTTAAGCATTATAAGTAACATTAGTCTTCAAAATATTCACTATTTATGGATATGGATATATATACCATCACACATGTATCCATATATACAGGCTTCTAAAATTAAATTTATGTTTATACTGTCTTTTGCATGAGGCTAGGTCTATTAAGTTCATACTTATCAAGAATGTATATGTCATTTTTTTTACATCTCCCAATATGGTGGTAACACACTTAATTGCAATAGTGTGGACCATATGTTTCTTCACTCCATTAAACTGAAGCATGACACTCATTTTTACTAAAAGAATTATATTTGAGTGTAGTTGACACACGTTGTTACATTAGTGTCAGGTGTACAACATAGTGAGTCAGCTTCTCTTTATGTTATGCTGTGCTCACCCCAAGTGTAGCGACCATCTGTCATCGTATGACACTATTAACATATCATTGAGTTGGGGTGCCTGGGTGACTCAGTTGAGCATCCAGCTTCAGCTCAGGTCATGATCTCGCACTTTGTGGGTCCAAGCCCCACATCAGGCTCTGTGCTAACAGCTCAGAGCCTCGAGCCTATTTCAAATTCTGTGTCTTCCTCTTTCTCTGACCCTTCCCTGCTCACGCTGTCTCTCTCTCTCTCTCAAAAATAAATAAAACTAAAAAAAAAATAAATAAAATATAGAGTATAATCATATGTTGTGTCTTTTATTCCCATGACATTCATTCCATAACTGGAAGCTGGTATCTCCCACTCCCCTTCACCCCTTTTGCCACACCCCACCCTCCCTTCTCTTTCCCAACTATCAGTTTATTCTCTGTATTTTTGGTCTGATTCTGCCTTTTGTTAGTTTGTTTATTCATTTGTTTTGTTTTGTTATAGATTCAGCGTATGCATGAAATCATATGGTATCTGTCTTTCTCAATCTGACTCCTTTCACTTAGCATAATACCCTCTAGTCCGTCCTTGTTGTCACAAATGGCAAGATCTCACCTTTTACTGACTGAAATATTCCATAGTGTGTGTGTGTGTGTGTGTGTGTGTGTGTCTGTGTGTGTGTCTGTGTGTATACATCTTCCTTATCCATAGATCTATCAATGAACATTTAGGCTGTTTCTGTATTTTGACTACTTTAAATAATGCTGCAATCAATGTAGGGGATTATATATATTGTTGATGTTAAGATTGAGAATAAAGAAAAAGGGTAATGGGTGCATATAGTGCATACTTATGTACCTATAAATTTATTTATTCAAGTATATTCTTTGAATATTTATTCTGCATTGGTATCTGTGTTAGGATACTGTGCTTGGGATACTTTGGTGATGAAAATAGATAAACACTTTGTCCTATGGATCTTTCAGTAATAAGCAGAAGTTATGAAAAATTACAAAAAAACAGTGGATAAATAATAGGATTTATCAGATCTTCTCTTGGCATTCTAATAAGTGACTGCTTCATCCTGTGCAAATTAATGAGGTAGTTGATGGAAAATATTTGGAGGGTGGTTGAAAAGGAGGCTATGAGTGACTAATGGGAATGGCCATTTACAAAGGGGTAAATTTTATTTTGAAGAGCATTATCATTGACAGACTTTAAAGGAGTCAAAAAGGAGATTTATTTCTTACGTGATATTAAGGGTACATGTGCTTGTTCTTCTTTGCTGATGCTAATTGGATAACCTACTGGTTAGCAGCTTAGTATATTAGAAACATTTACTATATTATACAAATTCTCAAATATCTTCTCGTAATTCTTCAATGTTGCAATTTTGTCTGACAGTTTTAACTACATTTCCTGAATCTTCCAATAGTTCCTCCTTTGTTGTCTTTGAATCAACTCTTTCAATTCAGTTTAAACATTGTACTTAGTAATTTTGCCATCTGCTTTAGAAACATCATACTTTATTTTTTATTTTTTTCATACTTTATTTTTAAGTTGTTATCGTCCCTTGAAATAATTTTATTTCTTTCCACAGAACTCCTCAAAATGATTCAATGTCCGGGATTCACTTGTTCTAATACTTCTTTGTTATGTATTTTCATTTAGTATCTCCTTACATCGTGCTCTATATTCAAAGAGTAAATGTGATCCTTTCATAATGTGTTGAATATATGTACTATATTATGGTCAAGAGGTTGGAAGTATATGATAAGGGAAACAATAGACATCTCAATATTAAGACACATATGTGGCTTACAGATGACCCTGTATAATTAATCTGTTATTTTTGAGTGAATAAAAATGTTTTTCTACTTCTATCCCCAACAATTAAAGGAGACTAGAAAGTTAATTGTACTTTTAGCTAATCATTCATTTTATTAGATGTCCAGCATATAGCAGGTTACTATCCACAACTCCATAACAAACTTTGGTTTGTAGAATAATATAATAAGCTTCTTGTAATCTAAATTTCGGTCTATTGCCTATAAATCGATGAGATGATCCACCCTTGACATGCTTATCTTTAGATGTGCATGCTTGAGGAAGTTATATATGTAATGTTCTATTTACACTTCTGTTTAGGAGTTTCTTCAATAGAGTAGAATAATGCTCCTGAAAATATGAGCATGAGATTCCTCTTAGTTTCTTGTTATACATAGAAAGTTTTATTTAAATACCTGAGCAATCATACATGCAGGTCAGTGCTTGCTAGCGTATGTGCCCTAAATGTCAGTTTCTTCTTTTAATCAATATATAAAAGTTTGATTTTACCCAGAATGTGTTCCCACAAAAGTCTCTTGTTTCCTATGAATGTCTTCTCACATTAAATGAATAGTCAATCAATTTATGCTTATTTCGCCTAAGAATTGAAAAACAATGTCATGCTTACTTGCTCATTGTCTAAAATTGTGTGTGTGTGTGTGTGTGTGTGTGACATATCCATATACTGCTGCACAATTCAACTGCTGCACTTCAGTTTATCCAACTATGGATAAAAATTTCTACTTTTGAAACTTCTTTACCAATATGAACAACCCTTCATTTGGATTTATTTATTTATTTATTTATTGCCTAAGAAAAGTAATTTAAGTCTAATTGCAAGGGGTTTAGTAAAAGGAGAAATAAAGGAGGAAAACATATTGACATGCATTGTAAGATGGCTACTTAGCATCTGAGTTGCTAAGTAGCAATCTGAATTACAACGGAGTTGTCCACATCCCTAGCCCAGTGGTTCATGCTCATACAGAAGCCTCATAAAATAAACTGAAAATAACCACATACCAATGATCATTCAAGTCACTTGCAAATATCTGAAGCTGGGAATGATAAATCTGCATACACCAGGTTTCTATAATTTTTTATAGTTTTTTTTTGACAGAGAGAGACAGACCACAAGTTCAAGAGGGGCATAGAGAGAGTGAGACACAGAATCTGAAACAGGCTCTAGGCTCTGAGCTGTCAGCATAGAACCTGACACAAGGCTCCAACTCACAAACTGTGAGACCATGACCTGTGCCTAAGTTGGATGCTTAACCAACTGAGCCACCCAGGCACCCTAAGCCGGGTTTCCATAATACATATGCCATTGTATAGAATCATTTTCATGATAATATTTTACTTCTTTCTTATATTTATTAATTTTTGAGAGAGAGAGAGAGCACACAAGTGGAGGAGAGGCAGAGAGAGGGAGACAGAGAATCCCAATGGGCTTCTCGCTGACAGCAGAGAGCTCGTTGTGGGGCTCGAACTCATGAACTGTGAGATCATGACCTGAGCCAAAGTCAAATCCTTAATCCACTGAGCCATCTTGGTGCCTAAAGTTCTTATCCAATATTTCTATATTATTTTTTTTATCACAAAAGGATTGTTCCCCTCCAGGCGAGTCTTTTACTTAATTCACAAAAGAAATCAATACCTTCAAGTGCCTGATGGATAGTGAAAAATTATTATGGAAAATTATTATGGACTTCAAGTCTCCTTCATAAATAGACTGAAGTGCATGTTAGAAATAACAGTAATCTTAAACATAAATGAGAACTTTCCCCTTTTAAAACTTTTATTAATAATCCAGAAATTGTTCTTTCCTTGAATTCAAATGCTGCTTGTTTACAGTGAAGAAAACAAGAGTGCTTTAGCTATTTTTTGCCTGAAACATCTGAACCTCTGGACGGCTGCTTTAGCTCTTAGCTTTCTATTCTCTACTTAACTTTGCACTAACTTTATATTAACTTTGTATCTGCTGTCAAATCAGTTTCAATTACTATCAGCATAATAGATTCAGCAATGTTTCAAAATTCTATGGCAAAATTTTGTTTTGTATTTTATAAATGAATTCTACTCGTTTGGATCATCAGCATGACTTCCCAAAGAATACATCTGACACTCACACTGCCAAATATAAATTGTTATATTATATAAATTGTTACATTATCAAATATAAATTGTTTTCCTTTTGCTGTCCATTAAAGATATTTCATGAGAGAGGAAGTACATTGGCCAATTCCCCAAGTTCACACTGACTAAAGCCACAATTTTTTTTTAAATCTGCTTCCTTCATGGATAGCCTCATCTTTTTTTTTAAGGAATGGATCAGAGACATGGCAGAACTATTCTCTTCTTTTTCTGAAGATACAATAAAATTCTAGTGGGGGTAAAAAAGCTGGCTCCTAATAGCATAGTGTGAGCACTCTTGCTCTAGATGTTTCCATTGCTCTGGATTCTCCATGTAATACTCATTTCATCAAGGTGGATAGGAAGGTATTCCAAACTCAAACATTAACTAAAATGATGAATTTTCATGTATTTTTCCTAAGTGGCAATTTGCAACATGAAAAGACACAAGTGAGGTTGTAATGTTAAATACCTTAAATCAGGCTTTTAGTGAATATTTTTTATTGTCAAGAGTGTGGTTATTCTTTAAATGCAACAACAATCAAAATGTGGTACCAAACAAAATACACTTAAGGTAGAATAAATTTATTTTCAATAGGTGCTTAATATATATATATGTGTGTATGTATGTGTGTGTGTGTGTGTGTGTGTGTGTGTGTGTAAGTATAAACTGATTTGACATCTTCAGGTTGAATTAAACGTCCGTATGAAAAATCAAATGCTGGGGCGCCTGGATGGCTCAGTTGGTTAAGTGTCGGGCTTCGGCTCAGGTCATGATCTCATGGTTCATGGGTTCGAGCCCCGCATTGGGCTCTGTGCTGACAGCTAGCTCAGAGCCTGGAACCTGCTTCAGATTCTGTGTCTCCCTCTCTCTCTGACCCTCCCCTGCTCTCACTGTCTCTCTCTGTCTCTCAAAAATAAATAAAAAACATTAAAAATAAAAAAAAGAAAAATCAAATGTTTGCTATGCAATTAGGAAGACCAAGTAAGAATTAGGATCAGAGTGTCAAATCATAATATGCTATTAGTGTAAAAGGGGAAGTATTGAAAAAGAGCACACCTTCAGGGCTTTGTGGTTTTTATTAGTGTTCTTGATAGTCTGGTTTAGAGTATATCTTAAGTCTGAGGAGTTTTCTTGAAGCTCATAGAAAAAAGAAAGGAAGAAAGGGGATAGAAGGAGGGAGAAAGGGTAAGCCAAAAAGTGAGTACAAGAATACTTCACGATAGTCTAAGAATTATTCAAAATGTGGTCTATAGAGGGTGTTGTTAATAGTACCTGATGATGCTGAAAAGTAGGAGGGGCCAGAAAATAGAGGGAAAGGGAAGAGATTTAAGGTAGGAAAAAGCCAAAAATGTTTTGTTTTCTGATTTTTGCATTGCCATGTGGCTGAGGAACATGGCAGAGAAGAACCAGTGGAAAACTTTTATTTTTGTTTGATTGCTTGCTTGTTTGTTTGTGTCTTTGTTTGCTTTTTAGCTAATGTGCTACTGATGTTTTGTGTTTCCTTTGCCTAAGGTTGGTGTTTTCTACGTAGCAGCACATTAGAATCACATGGGGATCTTTTAAGATGACCTAGACTGAATCCCCCATATCAGGCCATTTAAAATACCATATAGGGCAGGGAGTAGATCTGGGCGCCAGCTTTAAGTTCTGTAAGTTTTTATAATGTGAAGCCAATTTCAAAGTAAAACCTAAGCTAGGGCAAGTACTGGACTGAAATTATGAAGTGAAGCTAAGCCTATTCATGGGGTCCCAATAATGGGAAAGAAAACTAGACGGAAGAGTTCAAAAACTAACAGTGATCAAATCTAAGAGATTAAAAGGTATTACATGTTAATTACTGCAGTCTCACTGTAGAGTCTCAGACAAGAAGCTGACATCATAACTATTGACATTCGTTTATACCCTTACAGATTATAAAGCTATTTCTTCTACTTTATCCTACCTTGTTCTTTGCTGCTTGCTTTATGATCAGTGACCACTCTCAGCCTCCTCAAAATGTTTTACTTTTGAAGTTCAAGCCTTTACACTACAGCAACTCTCGCCAACATATGGGTCACTGTACATCCTTCTACTACAAATCCTTCTGTAATTTCTGGACGTGTCAAGTGTTCATCCACTCCTGACTTTCCAGATCCTTCACTCTGTCCTCTAATGCCTGTCTCAGTCTCTCATTCTGTAACCCAATCCTAGTCTGAACAGTGATGTGCACTAGAATCCCCTAGGTTGCTTTTCAAAAACTGTGGAAGTAAATCACAATCTCCGGGTTCACTTCTACCATTCTCCCTATATCTGAATCCATAATCCTGCCTTCTTTTCTATTCTACTGTTACACTGTTTGATTCATTATCAAGCTTCCATTTGAACTTGAGCCTCATTGACACTTATTTCAGAATGCTCATTCTTGTAACTTTCCCCTATATTCCTGCAACATGAGTTATCCCTTTTTACCGGGACATCTGCTAGGTCCCCTGTTGTATGTTAGGCACAGATCAGGGAGAGAGTGTTATGTAACTTAACCAGATCCTATAGATAGTAGAAGTATTAGTGACACTAATTAGGTGTTTTGATCACAATATCAGGATTCTACTTACTGAACTAGACTCTGTAACTTGTGAGATCTTCATGCTTTTACTCATTTACTTCTAGTTTGTAAAGTGCCAAAGGGAATTTTTCATCATACAAAACTGATAAATGTAACAGAATTTTTAAAGGTCAATTTAACCTTGCCTGAATCTATTAATCACGTTTGTTCCTCTCTGATTAACATTAAAAAAGTGATAGTCAAGAAGATTTCAGTTTTCACTGATTTGTAGGTAGAGAAAAGCACCCTATATCTACATTGCTTTTGCTAAGTTCTATAGTTAGAATAAATTTGCATTTAGCTCTCATAGGTTACTCCTTGTGGCCACATAATGTATTTAGAGTTTAGAAAACAGAGTCATTCCTCTGTCATAGAAACAGCAAAAATTTTGTTATGATTATTGTAAAGTTTATAGTATATCTCTCCCTTGTACAGGGAGTAGAAATATAAAGCTTTTTACTTTTCTTAAAAATTAAAATTATGGATTAATTTCAGAGAGCAGAGTGTAGCAACTCTATTCTTTAAAATTTTCTAAGATATCTTTGTTTAAATTCTGATTTGAATACTCTATATTAATATAAAATATTAAATACTTTGGTTAAATTAAGATATCAATAACTTCATGAACCACAACATTTTTCTGGATTTTAATAAGATAAAATGCCAAATAGAAACAAAACACACAGTTTTATAAAAGAGAATCAAGTTCCAGTGCTCCATAAAACTAGATAAATTTTTGTAAGACACTTCTCTCATTGAGAGACTTTAATTTCAAGTTTATCATAATCCTTACTGGAAACATACATCTAGGATAATTTGTCATTTTATATACTAGAACACAACATAAAAAACTGTGAGTATGTTTAAAATGTTGTATTTTACTTTAATGTGACTTTTAAAAATATGCCTGAATATAAAAAAGAACTGAGATTGAAACATTGTAATCTGCTCTGTAAACATATAAATCTAGATTTGATTCTCTGCTGCCACAATTATAAATTTGGACAAATTATTATACTTTCTAAGTGCTGTATTTTTAACTATAAAAATTACAGTGTTTCTCATAAGAATTTGTTGTAAATTAAATTAGGTAATAGAGTAAAAGTACTTGGCCCAATAATTGGCTCTTAATGTGGTGCTTGGGTCAGTCAGTCAGTTAAGCTTCTGGCTCTTGATTTTGCTCAGGTCATGATCTCATGGTTTGCAATTTCGAGCTCCAAGCACTGGCAGTGTAGAGCCTGTTTCAGATTTTCTCTCTCTCCCTCTATCTCTCACCCTTCCCTGCTTATACTCTCTCTCTCCCTCAAAATAAATAAACATTAAAAAAGAATAAAATAATTGACACATAAGAAGAGCTTCATGAGGGTCATGGTTATAGTTTTTAATTCAACAGCTGCACATGGTATTTGGTGGGTTCAATGATAATCTCATAACCTTGTAGTTTCTTCTGTGTCATGTATATAATTAACTCCGAACATTTCAAACTGTCATCTTGATAAAGTGCAAAGACTTTAGCCAGCATTCTTTTAATAACAACAAAAGAAAGATCTTTATTGCCTCTTGGGCTTCAGTACCTTTCACGGAGTGTTTCAGTGGTTCTAACAAGGAAAGCCCAATGATCCTGTGGCTTTTTTGTTTGAAGAAATGGGAAGCCACAGGAACCCACACAATTCATTCCACACTGTGCCCTCCAACCTTTGTCAACAGATTTATATGGTTTATTGATTGGGAAAACAAGTGAAGCAGAGAAGAAATAAAAACATACTTCTTGATTCTTTGTAGAAACCAATTACATTTAACCCTTGTCCACATACATGTTTAGGGAATATCTGTTAGAACCTCTCTACGTATATTGAGTAAATCCATAATACAGAAAATTTAAATGCACTTTAAATTTTTGAATTTGAAGAAACGTGTATCATAGATTGCTTTTGGAATATTCATTTGGGTGAAATGAAAGTTTCAAGAATAAATTTAAGATCTAAATAAAAATTTTAAAAAATAAATGATTTCTGAGGTATTTAAGAGAAGACTCTAGTTGTATCTCAAGTTTTATTATAATTAGAAGGCTGGTGGATCAACAGGAGAACTAAATAAATAATAATACTAATTAAGGAGAAAAATAGTTCAAAATGAAGTCACCCTTAGAATTATTTGCCCATACGGAACTGTAAGCTTTATAGACTGTTAAAAATATGGGGCTCCTGGTTGGCACATTGGTTAAGGTCACGATCTCATGGTTTGTGGGTTGGAGGCCTGCATCGGGCTCTGAGCTGACTGCTCAGAGGCTGGAGCCTCTTCAGATTCAGTGTCTCCCTCTCTCTCTGCCCCTCCCCTGTTAGTGCTTCTCTCTCTCTCTCTCTTTCTCTCTCTCTCAAAAATAAATAAGCATTAAAAGAAATTTAAAAAAAAATCATGCATGCTAAACACAAAACATGAAAATAATTGAAATCTAACCTGAGCTTATGATGATAAACTTGATAATTACAGAAAATCCAGAAAATTATTTTTTAAAAACTTACTAAGAATAAGTATTGTTCTCATTCTGCTTTTACCAAGAAAGCCATACAATAAATTTATTTATTTATTTATTTATTTAAATTATTTATTTATTTATTATGCATTTATTTTTGAGAGAGAGAGAGCATGCATATGCACACATGTACAAGTGAGGGAGAGGGAGAGAGAATCTTCAGCAGGCTCCAGACCCCAATGCAGGGCTCCATCTCATGATCATGAGATCACTACCTGAGCCAAAATCAAGAGTCAGACACTTAACCTACTGAGCCTCCAAGGCTCACCAAGTAAGCCATACATTTTATAAATATTAACATGTATTAAAATTCAATTATTTTAAATTAAAACTTTAATTAAAATTAAAATACATACTATTTTATAAATAAACTGCAATTATTAACTTTATATTCCTTTTTCTCTAATATATTAATACACAGACAACATAAGGGAAGATAATCTTAGGCAGCTAGAATAAGGAAGAAACATAATACACAATGGTTGATGGCTATAGAAACATAACTATTCACTAGGAGAAATAAATATTAGTCAAATTTATGAGAAATGGAAAGTTAATTTCCTATTTAAGGGATAGAAGATTCCCAAGCTAAAATATACTAAATGTATGATGCAATTAATATCATTAATATAAAATTATCTCTTATAATGAAATAATACAGAAATCTTATTTTAAGATTCCATTGAACATAAATATGAGTCATATGCCTGTATGCCATAAATGATGCCCTTAAATGTGATTCAAAGACATTTAGAAATATTAAGTTGTATACCATATATAAAATGTTACCTTTAAAGTTATATAACTCCCATAATCATTATGAATGGCTTCAGCTTGGCTTTCATAGTCCATCTGTGTAATAAGTCTGATTTCCCACCCTATAAGAAATATTACATATGTACTTTTGAAACGTTTTTGTCCAGACTCCCCAGATTTCCAAATATCCACCCTAATCTCACTGCCAGCTGACTATCTTGCCTCTGTTTTTCTTTTGCTTAGGAAAATTATGAAGTGTGTTCCGCAGTGTATCCCTGAGTTGTAGTTGTGCTAAATGGCCACCTACTTCATAACACGTCTTTTATTTGTTCCCTTCTCTGTATTCTCTAAATTCCCCATTCCCCTCTTGGTTCTTTGTATTGCCCCAGGTACTACTAATTCACAATTACTTTTTCCAGGGTCTGCTTCTGGAGAACCCAAAAAAAGACACATGGGTTTCAACGAAATGTATATAGGAAGACCTACAGCATTGCTGTAAAAGTTAACGGTTACACGGCAATATATTAAAAAATTAAGTTGTTTTTAACACTTGTTAAGTAAAGCAAATATTTTTAATCTTCCACAAGCTATCATAGTGAATATAAGGAAAATATAAAGTCCTTAAAATGTCAAGAGAAATGAAACATTAAAATATAATTTAAAATTACATATACTATCATTTGATAGTAGATATTTATATAACAAAACTGCTTGCTGAATAAGCAAGTACTTGAAAATTGCTGATGGTGCCTGCTGGAAATCACTTACTTAAAGCCATATAACTTACATACTGTCAAAATTAGCTTGGACATCAAACTGAGAAATGAAGCTTTGGGGCTTAAAACCACCATCAGTATCCAGATCAATCTTCCAAATATTGCTTTAATTATAGAATGTATCTATATAGTATCTATATGTTCTTGTATATATAATAAATATATATTAGATAGAATCATATAAATATTTGTTAGGATTAAACACCCTGGTTTCATTTACTTCATGGGTTATGCTGATGATTGCCCTGCCTTTCTTGGTTACCTCAGCATGTTTGGTTTTCAGAAATGTTATCTTAGAATTACAAATCAAATGAAATTCTTCTGTCAGTTGTTTTAACGTGAAAGAAGCTGTAGTTCAGTACATATTAAGTAGAAGTCTACAATTATGTTGCCAGTGCTGTCGATGGATTTCTAAGTACAAAAGGAACACAAATAAAGTATTTAAGAGCATAGTGGATAGTGTAATAAATATTGTTGTAATCTTTTTACCTAATGTCTTTTTCTGTTCCAGCGTTCCATCAGGAAAGCATCACATTGAGTCATCACATCTCCTGAGGCTCCTCTTGGCTGTGGCAGCTATTCAGGTATTCCTTATTTTTTGACTTACATTTTGACTGTCAAGGTTTTGAGGAGTCCTGGTCAGGAATTTTGTAGAATTTCCCTCAACTGAGAAGAAAAATTTTAATGCTTTTCTCATGATCATATTTGGAATATGGGCTTTAGGGACAAAGACCATAGATGTATTCTTATAGTGCTATTATAAATGTTATTCTTATAATGCCAAGTATATATTCCACCAACATGACATCATATAAATGTTGATCATTTAGCTGTAGTGGCATTTGTTAGATGTTTTAAAAACATTTGTTGAGATAAAATTCACATCATTATTAAATTTCACCAATTCAAAATGTAGGATTCAGTGGCTTTCAGTATTTTCACAACATTGTGCCGCCATCACCACTATTTAATTTTAGAGCATTTCCATGATCCTGCGAAGACACTCATATTTGTTAGTGGTTATAACCAATTTACTCTGCCCCATATCCTCTAGCAATCACTGATCTACTTTCTATGTCTTTGCATTTGCCTCTTCTGGGAATGTTACATATGTCTTGGAATTTCACAAATGTCTGGCTTCATTAATTTAGTGTAATGTCTTCAAGGTTCAGCTATGTTGTAGCAAGTACCAATGCTTCCTTCCTTTTTTATGACTGAATGGTGTTGCATTGTACAAATATAACACGTTTTACTTATCCATTCACCAGTTAATGGACATTTGAGTGGTTTTCACTATTTGGCTATGGTGAATTCCACTACAAACATTCATGTACAAGTTTTTGTGTGAACAAATTTTTTCAGTGCTTTCAAATTCTAGGAACAGAATTGCAAGGTCATATTGGTAACTTTGTATTTAATATTATGAGGAACTGCCAAATTGTTCTCCACCATGGCTCCCCTATTTTATAGTTCCACCAAGAATGTGTGAAGGTACCAACATCTAGCTCTTTCAGCTCTGATTCATTGTAACTGGAGCCCTCTTGGTGTGGTGGTGACATACAGGGGGAGGGTCCTTTTTACCTCATTCTTTTGGATGAAACTGCAGACTTCATAACTCTTTCCCAGTGGTAAAGTCCCCATCCCTTGCTCCTTTCTCCTATTTCCATCTTTGGCTACAGTGTTCTCTATTTCTCTTGAAGCTCTAAATTTTGTTAACTATGTTTTCACCCTGAGGTGAAATAGGAAGACTATAGAAGACTATTAGGAGGAATGTGATTCCTCCACTAGAGATAAGGCTTTGGCATTCACTCTCCCACCACCTCCTTGCCCCAGAGAGTAGGCTTTGTTACCAAGAAATTTCTATTATATTTCACAGTGATTATCTTTCCCTCCCTTTTTGTCATAACCAAGTGGCCATATTTCTCGGGTGCTCTTTTTTAAAACAATAAATGAGCAACAGATAAAAGTACAAAGAAGCAAAATAAATCAAATATATGGGTATATTAAAAAGTAAAGTGATATAAAAGACAAAATTCATGGTAGTGGGGCAACATATGGGTGGAGAAGAACTGAGATACAGGTTTTGTCCAATTTGTTATATTAAAGGGCAAATGAAAGTACATGGACATTAAGGGTCTTCCAAATCATGAATAAAGGCTGAGGATATGTTACAACTTCTCCATCATATTTCATTCCCTAAATATATTAAGCACAGTCTAGAAATAAACAAATACAAGTCCTAGTCAAGTACAGGAAGATGAATATTTGCAGTATCATGGACAATGGAGACCCTTGTCAAGAAGGCACATAATTAGATTCTTACGGAAGCAGGATCCACAGTCCAGGATGGATGATAGAAAAAGACTTGTAGAAATGAATGGTAGAGCCACATGGAGAGGTGAATAAAGCTGAAAGCAAAATATGGACATCATGTGTGATTAATCTATCTCCAACAGAACTCTAAAAATCCAGCATAAACCATTAGATAAGAAGGTATTTGATTGTAAAGTTTTGTTTTAGTTCAGTGTGATAAGCCAATCTCTCAATAAGCTGGTATCACTCATTAGGAAGTAAGAATACCTTTAAAGGAACTCTGTCAAATGGCATGTCCTGTCCTTCCACCCTTCCATCCTTTCGTGTGGACACATAGAATAAGCTTGTGTGCCAGAACCGATCTGGTAGATCCAATCAACACCCCACTCTCATTCTCCCCTTGGCAGGCTAAACAAAGAGATTAAGCTGCTGATGTAAGAAGACTCAAACTTAAAAATGGGGGCACAGTTCAAAATCAGCAAATAATTGAGGATACTCCACACTATGAGAAGAACAATAAAATCTAGCAATAGAAGATCTTTTACACAGGGAAACACTCAAAGACCAGGCATGGATAAGTAAGGATTCATGAATTTTAAAAGTATCCCTAGGTGTTATTTTTTGATTTATCAACTTTAAAATGTTTTTTCTTTTTCCTCACTGGAAAAAAAAAACAAAAAAACAAAAAAACAAAAACAAGGGATTGTTATTAACTATACCTTCTGGAAGTACAGGATTTGTCTCTTGAATCTTGAAATGGATGTGAAATCAATTTATTTGATGGTATTTTAAATTAAAAATATAATTTCGTACCCATTAGACAATTTCATTTTAAAGATTCAAGTTTCTTTGCTTTTATTTTTGTGTTGTTGCTTTTAGCTTAAGAACTTTCCAATTTCATGGATTTCAAAAAATAAAAGCCTCAGTAAGAAGAGATACAGTATCTTGAGAGGAAAGGAAAGATAGATTTCCTTCTACCCTTCTAACTTCTCAGTCTGGATTTCTGTAACAAAAGACAGATTAACAAGACAAAAACGAAGGAAGTTTATTAACATGTGTATCTCATAGGTACATGGGAGAGACTCAGAGAAAGAGTACCACAAAAAGATGGCCTAGAATTAGAGCACATAGCCTCTTCAACAAAGAACAATACATTTATAGAGCAGTGATGGAATAAAGAAAAGCAGTTTTAGGCTTCCAAGGGCAGCACAGGGAAGGTAACTGTATAGAAGGAAAGTGACGGGGTAAGGTTTGTTTGCAGATTCCTCTGGTGCTATCTCCAGGATAAGAGTCTAGAGTCATCCCATTAAAGAAGAATTCATATCCTGCCTTTAGGCAGAAAGGGGGAGGAGTAGAGAGACCTTTAATTGTGTTTGTTGCTTCTTAAATTGCCTTCAGCTCAAAATAGTCAGTATGTCAAAAAGGCATGTTTTGGAGTAACATATTCTGGTTTTCTTCGTGTTCTTTTTTTAACAAAGTAGATTAATTAAAACTGGAAATAAAAAAGTATCAACCATAGGTGAGATCACAGCTTCATTCTTCCTTAGGAATCCTCTTCTGTCCCTTATACATGGAGCACAGGTCAGAATTTGACTGAATATAGCCAAGGAGGAAAAACCAGAACCTATTGACATATTGGTGGCATTTGAAACTGTAGAGTCTGAATCAGACTCCCCTGTATGTACTTTAGCTTGATAGATGAAAGATCACTGGAAAACGGTCACTTTTTCTTTAACTGCTTATAATTATCCAGTCTGAGAAGATTATAATATTGTCTCTCCAATTTCTTGCAAAAAAAATATACATCTGTTTGTTGGCTGGACTTGAGATTTAAGGAGTGTTGGAGTGTTTGCTGACTTTCCAAGGTAATAGGGAATCAACAAGTGATGTTATATTATCGTAAGAACAAAGAGACTTGGGTAGCATCCCTGAATTTATTTCTGCTGTGAAACCTTTTTATTATATCTTAGATAGGACCCAAGTATTTTCTTGGTTAAAAATGCCATCTTACTAGGACAAGGCTAAGAAAAACAATGCCTTCTAGGTGGTTCAAAATAGCAAATGTTAACACCTAGGGAATTGGGGGGAGGTAGTAAAGGTTTAGAAATAATTTTATCAAACTATACTTGGAGAAGGCTCAGTCATTTCCTTGAATTAAAAAGTAATAAAAAAATAAATTAACATTGACTTATATCGGGGCACCTGGGTGGCTCAGTCGATTAAGTGTCCGGCTTCTGCTCAGGTCATGATCTCATGGTTGGAGCCCTAGGTCGGGCTCTGTGCTGACAGCTAACTCAGAGCCTGGAGCCTGCTTCGGGTTCTGTATCTCCCTCTCTCTCTGCCCCTCACCCGCTCACGCTCTGTCTCTGTCTCTGAAAAATAAATAGACATTAAAATTTTTAATAATAAAAAAGGCATTAATGCTTAGAGATAGTGGAAATGAGAAAAAAGGAGCAGTATTGCATATATAATTACAAACACCAAAAATAATATGTTTGACTTGGCGATGACAAAAAACAGAAGGAACTACATTTGGCAATCGAGAGACTAATTTGCAAAAGCTTAGATACAGAAAAATGATGCAGCTTTTTGACTTCAGTGCCATTTGGAGGTTAGGAAGATTAGTGTGTAATTCAGAACATGCTTGCAAGTACTCTGTACGTACTAACAAAAGAATTTACCATATTCTATCAATCCTAGTATGTGATATAGTTCTCTAGAGCCAATGAGTTTAACATGAGGTCTCATTAAAATGAAGTGTGCTAATCAAATCACAGCTGATAAGACATGGAACACATTCAAGGCTACACAAGTTATGGTATTTTGTTGTTTTTCTCCAGATGGTTCCTTGTTGATTTAATAAAATTAAAAGCTCGATTTTCTTATTTCTTAAGGGTTTATCAGAGGCAATGTTTAAATAAGAATTAAGAAGTGTTTCTATCCTTCAGCTCCTAATTAACTATGGGCTGCTTCTTTTCCATGTTCGAGACACCCCTGGGACAGTAATAACCTTGGTGTAAATTGTAGCCAATAGCTTTACATGAGCTTGTGGAAAAAATAAGGATGTTCTACCCTAGCCCCCCCAAAAAACTTAGACATGGTATAGAGTGCTTACCCATAGTCACCATTATTACCTAAGGCTCTTATGAATGAGTTAGTTTGAAAAGAAAAGCCTACTGGCTTAAAGGAATAATTTCACTATCTTATAACGTACTACAAAATAAATGTTTGCATATGTTTATCAGAATAGGAAAATAACATTATTTGAAAACTGACTAATGTGAAAACTTTTGCCCAGGATTCATCTAAAGAAAAATAATTCTTTTTTTAATTAAATAAAGTTTTAATGACATTATTGATAATGTAATGGAAGCCACATAATGCCAATATGAGAAATTTAAACAAAAAATTGTATAGCAAAGTGATATTTTAAATCTGTTTAATCTGAAATCTTTATAGACCAACATTCACAAATGTGCAGAATTGTTACTTTGAAAACACATGGTTAATTTGCTGTATGGTCTATTCATCCAAAGACTTTCTAAAACTTTCTAATATATGTATGTTATTTGATATGGAAAAATAGTTGTCTGCTTTCTTTTCTTTGACCGATTTCTCCTAAAAATAGTTAAGCCCTATGTTACATTAATTATTGTTTCTTCAACATTTGAGGCAAAATTATAATTCATTCTTCTTCCCAAGTTTGTTCCCGAGAGTTGTCTTTAAAACATTTCCTGAAGAGTTGCCTCTGTCTCATTTATTTCAGTGTCTATTATCCATCATCTGTCATTCACTTTGTATAGATGCTAACTTAATGCTTGTTTTTATTAACTACTATTTTTGAGCCAGTATTTACAATAATTATTTTAAAGGTAAATAGAAGCAAAAACCAAGTAAAATATGAATTCTAATAATACCCACCATTTGAAAAATGTCTTAAAAAAAGAAAGTAATTCAAAATAAAATTGTACATATAGCCACATTCCAACATCTTGCCAAATGATATTCTACAGTTTATAGTTGAAGGGATTAAAAAAAAAGTAGTTTCATGATTTTGGTAAGCAAATAGCAAAGACACTATTAAAATACATAGCAGTAAATATTGTTTTGGCAATTCACATACTGTATATGGACTTTTTTCTTTTTTTCTGTTCTTTTTCATTTCTCCTTAATGATAAATTCTGATAACACTCTACTTTTTATTACCAGAACATTCTTTCCTCTCCTCCCTCCCCCCCCCCACATTTATTACCACAGTGTTTTGCTAGTAGATTAGGTTATTGTGCCCTTGGTCATTCAAGTAGGTTCTTGTGATTCTTGGGAATACAATATGGAAAGCAAAATGCCCATCTGTCTTCCTTTACTTTTTGCTAGATGCACTGCATTTGGCATTCCAGATGGCTATACAACATCTATTTTACTTTGGGCTGTCGAGAGTTTTTTGCCATGTTTATTATCCCACAGGGAAATATGCAATTCCTGTGTTTTATTTTCCTTTGCATTATTTACTACCACTTTTCTTCAGCTAAGTTTGTCAACTAGCATTCAGCATCATATATCATAGGAAGAAGGACAGAGACATCAAACCATGGTTTTCATGCTAGGAAAGAAAATTTGATTCCTGGAGTCACAATCAATTTGCTCCTTTTTTTTTTCTAATCTTCTTTTTATTGAATTTATTTCTGAAATTTCATAGTACAGTGGACTAAAAAAATCAGTGGATCTGCAATCAGAGAAAGACAAATACCAGATGATTTTACTTACACATGGAATTTAAGAAACAACAGAGATGAACAAAGAGCAAGGGAAGAAAAAATAAAATAAGATAAAGACAGAGAGAGAGGCAAGCTATAAGAGACTCTTAACTGTGAGGACAAACTGAGGGTTGCTGGAGGGGAAGAGGGTGGGGGGAGAGGCTACATGGATGATGGAGATTAAGGAGGGCACATTTGATGAGCACTGAATGTTATATGTAAGTGATGAATTACTAAATTCTACTCCTGAAACTAACACTACACTATATGTTAACTAACTTGAATTTAAATAGAATCTTGGAAGAAAAAAGAATCAGTGGACCTGTATCCGAGTTATCATTTTGTCACTAGCTTGCTGTGTAATGTTGGACAAACTCTAAAACTCTAAATTTCTCATTTTTCATCCATAGAATTCAAAGGCTGATATAGCAGGGGTAAAGCACATATTTTGGATTTACTTTTTTTTTTTGGTGCAGATAATCATTTTACTAAAAGGAATATTCTTTTAATTGCACATATTGTTGCTTGAATACAGAGATAAGTATCAATCCATCAAAAACTGTATGTAACCAGGGGTGCCCATGTGGCTCAGTTGATTAAGCGCCAGACTCAATTATGGCTGGGTCATGATCTCATGGTTCTTGAGTTCCAGCCCTGCATTGGACTCTATGCTGAATGCGGAGCCTGCTTGGAGCCAAATATTGTATATTTACACACACACACACACACACACACACACACACACACACAAAACCAAATATTATGCCCAGTATTGTAATTGTATATATCTCTGGTTTGTGGGTTAGTATTGGAATCTTAAATCAGTAAAGCTACTGGCTAGGTTGATGTCTGTTTATTTTTTCCATTTATAATTTGGTTACACATTTACACTTTCCTGATTAATGAAATTAATTAGGTTTAATTGTTTATAGTCAGTTTTACATTTTATTTTGTGGAGTGGCTATTAACTTTTGCTCATTTTTCTATTGAGCCATCTCTCTAAAATCAGATCATCTTCCCTTTGATTTTTGAGATAATCCTTCTAGATTTGCTGTAAGAATTGTAGAAGTAACTAATGAACTGTTTAGAATATGGAGAACTTTAAATTTGCCTAGTCACCACAGAACTGATGATTAGTTACCATTTTGCTTCACTTTCATTCATCTTGTTAGCTATTGGACCTGAGGTTTTTCAAACAATAGCACCTTGTTTTATTGAAATCGGTGTGCTTGAAATATGTAATTGAGAGAATAACACATCAACTTAAAAATGAAATGTATTTTTAAATTAAATGAATGGGGAAAGCGAGTGAGGGAACACATGCTATTAGTTATTTTATAATTGGGATAAAGCAATAACAATGAAGGGAAGTCATGCTGTTACAGGAGGGAGGGAGAGATGCTGGTCCGCCTCTAATTGAAGCATGGATCTCTCGAACAGCAGAGTGACCAGAGCAATAGTTTATTGAGAGAAATTACATAGCTTTCAAGAGTAAGAGGAATCCCGGCTGGGTAGACACCAAGGAATTTTGTGCCTGACTTTTTATTGGGATCTTATCAGAAAATTTGTGGTACTCCATGCATGGGATCTAACCATCTAACCGAAGAGGGTCTGAAGTACCTTTATTCTCTTTTTTTCCCCCCAAACCTTGCCTGCTTCTTCAGCCTCCCACTTGTAGCTGTAGCCCGATCCCTGAAGATCCTTTATCTCCCCGTGCCTAATGTTAACCCTTTCCCCACTCAATACTATGATAAAAGAATGTTATAAAATGTCAACCTCAATTTCAGGCCCGGTTTTGTCTCATAGCAGATCTGTGAAACTGGGAAAATAGCTACTCTAAGGCTGTTTACTCTTCTATAAAATGAGAATTATCATTAGCTCAGGATTAAATCAGGTAATATAAGTAATTGTATTGTTCTGAAAACTGTTAATAATATTCATATTCCACTGTTACAGACTTTAAGTCAATGATGAATGCAAATATAGATAAGATATAATATAAAAGATATTTTTTCTCAAGAAACAGTGACTAGAACTGAAATGCATACAGTTTAAAATGTGGAGAAATAGAATAATCTTACTGTAAACTCAATTCCCTACAAGGAAAGCATTCAAAAAGTGAGCACTTAGTGCAAAGATAGCCCAGGAACCTTTCCAAGCCTCGAATGTTTATGTCATATTAGTATTCAGGTTTTCAGTTAGTAAAAATTGGTGACACAATTAAATTCCATATGTGAAAAGGGGGACACGTTTTGCTTCTCAGCTGAAACTAGGTATATATTCGTGGAAGAGGCAGTATTCAAATTATAATTTTAAAAATGAATGAGATTAATATAGATATATCACTTAGGGAAGGCTGGAAACACTTTGTTCTGTGGAAAATACTCAGTTTAAACTAGTAAGAAATAATGCAGTAATGTATGTTCAGATGGACTGAATGGACACAAATAAATAAAAGGATGATTCAGGAGCATGTGGGTGGCTCAGTCACTTAAGCATCTGACTCTTGGTTTTGGCTCAGGTCATGGTCTCATGGTTTTGTGAGTTGGTGCCCTGCGTAGGGCTCTGTGCTGACAGTGTGGAGCCTGCTTAGGATTCCCTCTCTCTCTCTCTCTCTCTCTCTCTCCTCCTCCTCCTCCCTCACGGCCTCTCCCCCAGTCACACTGTCTCTGTCTCCCTCAAAAATGAATAAATTTAAAAAAATTTTACAAAGGATGATTCGAAGATTTCACTAGAGTTGGTAGGTAACTAGGGCACTAAAATTAATAGAAGAGTTTAGCAATGAATGCCCAACTACAGATTAATATATATAATGGTACTATATGTGAATTTCTTGAAAAAATATCAGTATTTAAAATTTAATGTAAATACTAGGTCAAATAAAATAATACTTAAATATGACTTTAAAAGGACATAATTGAAAAACTTCTGAATGATTAACAGTTAAAACAATAAGGTATGGGGATGTGATACTAGAGACCTATCGGCACCTCATCTTCTTGGGTCTCATTGTATCCAAACCAGACCTGGTAATCTTTTTGGAGCAAGAGAAGGAGCTACAAGGTGTGAAGAGAAAGAAGACAGCAGCCTCACACCCAGGGTGCGTGGGTGGCTTGGTCGGTTAAGCGTCCCACTTCGGCTCAAGCCATGATCTCATTGCTCATGGGTAGCAGCCCTGAGTCAGGCACTATGCTGACAGCTCAGAGCCTGGAGTCTGCTTCAGATTTTGTGTCTCCCTCTCTTTCTCTGCCCCTCCCCCACTTGCACTCTCTTTCTCAAAAATGAATAAATGTTAAAAATAAAAAAAATAATAATTAATAACTAGAACATATGCACAGTGTATGTTAATAGGATCAGAAAGAGTTCAGTAATTTCAGAAATAATATTTGAAAAAACTTAAAAATATATAAACATGTTAATACTGCAATATGTAGTCTGCATACATCTTAACCATAATGGTATTTGTTGGAAAAACTTGGGAAAATGCATGTTCTCTGGTTTGAACTGATATAGGTTGCCTTCTGTCTCTTTCACTAGGCTATTTATATTTTTTAAGGAAAATATGCCAAATTGATTAGTCATTACAAATATATGGCCTTTCTTTAATATAATAGCTTTAAGCTGTCATTGTGGTAATTCAAAATATAAATCTATGGACAAATATAACAATCAGAGGACATTATTTTTCATATGTAAGTGGTGATTTACAATAAAATTTGACATGTTAGTTTAATTATATAATGCAATTTTTCATAAAGTAATAAATAATAAAAAAAGAAAGAAATCCACTGATTTGAGAAATGCTTTAAAATCTGTCACTTTGTATGAGAATCTGAAATGTTTAATGGGATCATTTTAAGACTGAAGGTTCTCAGTCACTGTCACCTTCTAGGCATTACATACATGAATCTGACACTTGGCCTCAAAAGAGTATCAATTACAAAATAGGAATAATTGGTTATCCCGACATGCATTACTTTTAGATTCATAAAAGGCTGAGCATGGTGGTAGCCAGGAGATTGGGTTTTTTGCTTGTTTGTTCCTCT